>NC_028458.1:13597370-13655447 GCF_000263155.2 Setaria italica | reverse complement strand
GAAAGCGTGAGTCTGGAAGCGGCGGAAGACGGAGGAGACTAGAAGAGGTCTTCTTCTCTTCACGCTGTCCGCGGGATGCCGGGATGCATGCAGGCAGGCTGCGCGGCTACTTTTCGTCCACCGTTGCTCCCGCGCTCGACAGCCGGGAAGGAGACGGAAGAAAAGGGAAACCAAGTTGGATGGATTCATCGAGATTCGAGAAGGAAGATGGATGATCGAGACGAGTACTGGATGTGGTTTTGGCTTCACAGGAACGAACGTGTACGCGCCCACACCGTGGGGCACGGCACGACGTGTCGACGTCGCTTGACCGGGAGGAGGGAGGGGACGACGAACTCACGAACGAGGTCGCGCGCCGTGCGAGAGATCACAGGCTCCGCCCGCGCGCGCGCACACACGGCGGCGCTCGGGGCTCTCGGCCTGCCTGGGCAAAAAAAAACCAAACCATTGGTCTAACCGTTGTTGGGCTTGGCCTGCTCTCGCTCGGTAAACAGTTCGGACGCCCGGGGGCTATTTGGGCCACACGACTTTCAGAATGGAGGAGAACGTTATCCATGGGCCTGTGTATGTTTCTTTTAGAAACTATATGGGACTATTATATGTTGTTGTTTCAGCATTCAGCAAGCAATTATTCCCCAAGCATGATGGAGCTGGGCACAGCCAGCCCAGCCAGGCGGGCCCATCACATGGCGGCCCGTTCGTTGATAAGCTCGGGTCTGCCTGATGGGGGATGAGCTGACCTTCTTGACTTTTCTTTTTGTGGCTGGGAGACTGACTGACATGTTGACTTGACCCAATAGCACTGAATGAGAGCACTCAGCTCGTACGCGGCACGTGAAACCTGCAAGCGCGCAGCAGCTCCTCGACGACACGGGATGCCCCTGCCCAATGCCCATCCCTTTCCCTTCCGCGGCGGTGCGGTGCACGTTGATGCTGTACTGCGACCGAGTAAAGGCTGCCACTGTACATCGGATTGGGACGCCCTTCGGGTGCAGCGTTCCTAGCTTGCTTCCGAGGCAGGGCACGCTCTGGTGCACTGCAGCCAATGATTGCGCCTGGCCGTTAAACATACTCGGACCCGGCCCTGGATCGCGACACGTGCCCCCCCTCCGGCGTTGCGTCATCGACACCGGATGCGTATGCATCGAGGGCCGTGCCTGTAAAGACGTCACAGCGGTTAAAGAAATGCGACGCCCTCGTGTCCCGCTTCTGAAAAGTTGCACCGCAGCTCGTTGTAAGCAATAGCCTGATTTTGATTTTGATGTTTCAAAAAAAAATGATTTTGGCCTAGGAAAACATGTGCCGACCTCTGCAGAGCAGGGAAAACAAGAAGATTCAACCGCGCACGACGCCAACACTGATTCGACGGAATAGGATAATACTCCCTTCATTTCAAATTACATTCCAAATTATAGGACGTTTTATTTTTTTATATTCATAAATATTATTATACATTTAGATATAAGTATATATTCAAATGCATAATAATATTTATGAACTTAAAAAAATTAAAACAATCTATAATTTGAAACCAAGCGAACTAAGACATAAAAGGAGCAACAGGAGTGCCCGCACGGAACTAAACAACAGTGGTGCGGTGTTCATGACATCATGCCCCTGCTGTCTCCTCAGAAGGAGATTGCGATGCACCTATCGATCTGGCAGCGGCTCAAGTGCTCAACCCTATCCAATACCCACTCGACACACGCCCTCTCTTTGAGCCATAAACAACACGAACTGCCCCAATCCGAAAACCCAGATCGGAGCAGATGCTAAAGCGGAAAGGTGAAGCCAAAGCGAAGCAAGGGGGCCGCAAAGGCGCGCGCCCTTTTTCAGCTCGATCGCGCGGCAGCCTTGCCCTTGCGCGCCGTGGCCAACAAAACCCATGCCAACGCCATGTGCATGTACGTAGATATGCCGTTGCGGTTGCCGACTTGCCGGCTGCTCCGCTTGGCCATCGCCCATTCGCCGAGCCGGCCACGGACTCGGACCCCCGGCATGGCGCATCGCACAACCGCGCGGGCGTCGTAGCGGCAGCAGCCGTCGCCGTGGCTGGCTGTAAAGCGCGTCGCGGCCCGGCCGGCCACATGGACGGAGGCGGGCGGGCGGGCGCGGCATGCATCATTAACACGCGGGGCCTGCCGGCGGGATGAGATGGTGGCGCTGGCGACGATGATTGGGTGATAGCCCGGTTAGTTGGGCCGGGAGTGATCATGCATGGCATGGGGTTCGATCGATCGATTGAGCAAGGCGCATTGTATGGGCCCTTCCATTCTTCTCTTTTCTAGAGTTTCGTGCTCGTAGTTTTGCTGCGTTTGGTGCGCTTGTACAGCTTTTGCACACCCATGATATTCGTGGCCTGGCACGTTGTTTTTTTCTTCTGTTTTTTGTAGTTTTCCGGAAGTGTAACGGCAGCGCGGTGCAACAAACTTTTGAAAGCGCCATACGGATTGCAATCCGATGCACATACACTGGTAGTCTTGTACCCATAGAGTATAGCGCTCGCGCGCATTACAGAGGAAGTGGTTAGATACGTGCCAATCATCCTCGCTCGCTGCTGGTCCGTTGTGCATTTTTCTCCCATGCTTAGGTGGACGGGATCATGGATATGTGCTGGGGCAGGTCGCCGTTCCCAAGATCCAGCTAAGCCTATAGCCCTATACCACTCCCTACCGAGGTGGGGTGACGTCGGGGTACGGGGGAGCGCGAGCTATGGGCCCGCACGTGACGGCGGCCGTGAGTGGCACGTGCCGCGGGCCCCTCCTGTCAAGGATCGTCACCCTCGTATCCGACGCAGGCCCGGCCTGGCGGAGGTGGCGGCGAATCGGCGATGACCGATGGCGGGCGCCAAAATTCAAATTGCGGGTAGGGCACGGGCGGACGTCAGCAGAGGTAAGCAGCCAGGAGTGTGAGTTCTCGGGAGATCCAATCCAATCCGAGGGGAGTGGAGGACAGTTGTGGTGCCAGGCTGGCGGTCCAACCCTGCGGTAGGGTGGGGGCCCACCTGCCACGATGCGTGACGCCACCCGCGGAGTCAGAGATCCAGCGCATGCGCTGAGTGACAGAGGCAGGCAGCATTGGCAGAGGAGTTGACGCTTTGTACAGAATCCAATCGGCAATCGCTCACTGGTCACTGGTTATGGTGAGTGACACTGTAACTTGGACACAGTTAAAATCCGCTGTGCCGACTGAATCCTGGCCGTAAACCAAACACATTCCTGCTCGCTTGAGCTTAACAGCGGCTGCAGCAGGTGGTAGCCAGCCGTTCGGCTGCTGGCACAAGCAGCTGCCGTAGCAGATTAGCGGGCAGGTGTATTAGCCTTCTTGATCAACACAGGTGCTGTAGCGGCTATTCGATTGTTGTATCGGCTGCTGCCGCAGCACAAGCTACAGCAGCTTGCCGAACAGTGAACAATTGTGTTTATACAGTTGTATTAACCATGTTTGGTAAGCTAATTGAAGGCTGTTTAAGGCAGTGTCCGCCACTGCCACCACTCTCTGACTGTCCCACCCTATCGCCTCACTAATCACCAGCACGCCGCGAACGAACAAGGACGAGCTGTGCGTGACATGTCCAAGCAAAGCAACGGGACGAGCTGTGTGTTGCCTTCATCCTCGCCAACAGCTAGCCAGACAAGAAGGGAGACGACGCATTCGTTCGCGTCAGGATCAACTACATATAACCAAGCACTGACAAGGCCACAAATGCATCATGGACCCTCCCTGAAGCCGTTCGTTCATTCCCATCGTCACGAGGCGTGTTCGTCTCCTTGCATCGGTCGCCACATCCCATGCACATGGCCTGCACGCGCCCCCGTCGACAGCAACAGCGCTTATTATACGTATTGGTGCCGATGATGAAACAGTGCCGCGACCGCAGAATGTTCCTGCCGTGGTGGATCAAACGGGGACCATTGAATTGCTTCATCGTCGTTCTGGATCGATCGATCATGAGGAGCTACCGCCGTGCAGGGCCGGGCGCGCCCATGGATAAGGCTGATAAGGGGTGTGATCCAGCGAGAGGTGAGGTCCAGACTCCAGAGCATTTGAGCTACACGACGGCGCAGGCATAGCCCATCATCCTGCTTCGCCCAACCAACGACGCGACAGATATGCGAGGGCTACGGTTGAGGGGCTGGGGAGTGCATGATGTAGGTGGCCTAGGTGGTGTGCTCGTGAAGGGTATGTCGAGGATGTCATCTACAGCGCCTTTCCTTGTGCTTGGAGAAATGGATACATGCATGGAGTTCCATGCGCTGCTGCACAGACACGCGCGCGCGCGCGCGCGCATTCATGCATTATGGATCACGTTGCCAGCTACCGTTCTAACATCGTATGGACTCTACCATTCTAGCAACAATCATGCATGCACTGCCTAGCTTGTTAGCTCTGGAAAAAAAAATCAGAAAATTAAAAAAAATGCATGCCCTCCCTAGCTTATTGGCTCATCGGTGTCTGCTAGTATCTACTGCCAGCTCGATTTGATCGAGAACCTATAGTTAGTAGTAGTTACTAGTTAGTGGTAGCAGTAGTACTCGATCATTATCGTTAACAAGAATGAATGATTAACGAGCTTGCGTGATTAATTGTTCTTTAAGTACTAGGGGTTCAGAGGTCGCTTGGCATTGTTAATGTCTCTGACCAATCCTTGAGAATGACTGTTAATTCATTCTATCCATGTATACAAAGAAGATTATCGTTAATGGGCAAGTTTCATGCTATTAACTATTGGCAATATAATATACATACATATATTCTTCACATGAATACTACTAGTAGTAGTAATATATATTCTGATCCTATATACATTTTGTTGGGTTGACCTATACGCATCAAGTGACCAATGCAGATACTCCATGCATGCAGCAATGAGATGGAGGAGATGATGTTGCCTAGCTAGGTCCTCCCCTGTCCCCCATATGGCTGTCCAAACAGCCATCGACCTCCAACAGTTTCACGCATGCCAACCACAGCGTTGCCTTGCCCCGACGTGAAGTGTTTCTCGCATGTGCCGTGCCCCCCTCTCGCATTGGTTATTCTCCATTATGCACGCACATATCGGTGCGCCTTGCTCTTCCATGTTAGGCCAGGGAAGATGGTCCGATAGATGGATGTGATGAATTATAAATTTGTTCATCAAAGGGTGTTAGTTGATGGTTAGCTCCGATCCTTTATGGCCACCAGGAATCATTTCTTGTGTGCCTTTTTTATTGTTTTTTCGGTATATTACATCATTCATGATTCATGTGGATGTACTCCCTCTGTTCCAAATTATAAGTCGTTTTAGCTTTTTTTGGATTCATAAACTTCGTTATGCACTTAGATATACCCTATGTCTAAATGCATAATAATATCTATGTATCTAGAAAAATCAGAACGACCTATAATTTGGAATGGAGGGAGTAGCATACACCACACGCGAATTATTTGCTTGGTAAGAACTTCCTCCTGTCACAAATAAGTGGCATTTTAGGTTCCAACACACTTAAGTATTCTGAAGCTTGGTTATAAATTTTATTTTTTTATCTTGGGTCTGGATATTTGAAATGGTACAACTAGATTTACCTTGAGAAGTAGTTTTTATAAAAGTATGACTTCATTGTGTTTCATAAATATATTATACAAACTAGTCAAACCTATATTTTGGAGACTATGTTGATGTCCAAAACATCATCTACTCGTGAGTTGAGGGAGTAGCAGTTTGATATTGGGGCTATGGCCTTTTCCTTGTGTTGTTGTTGATGATGTAATGGTAGTTGAGTTTAGGTTTATTTTTAAGGCATAGTTATGGGTAGTAGTTAACCTCTGCAGATGTCAACCTCATGCTAGCATTTGGCATGTGCTATGTATGTTCTCCGATCCATGGATGGATGAGAATGACGCAAGCTGTAGTTGGTAGATGTGACACTGCAGTAGTTGATAAGTTCGTTGATTAACTAACCCCTATTTGTTGTTTACAAGTGCATGCAAAAGGCCTGGTCCCTTTTCTTCTCTGCCCTGCAATCCGTGAACCGGTAGTACAATCTGGGTTAGGATGGTTGGCGTGTGTTATTCCAGCAGCTGCTTTTTTCATGAACGAACAACCTGTACTGCTCTGTTCGTTTGATATCGGCATCTTTGTTTGCATGTTGAGTGTTGATAGTTTCCTCATCTCTCTTGTTGGTAAGATGTACTCCAGCAGCCATCATCACAGGACAGTTCACAGCTCAGAGAGAGATCTGATTCTGCAAGTAGTCCCTTCTTACAGGTAAGGATTTCACTAACTTTACATTGAAAAAAGGCAACCATCTTTGGGCAACGTCAAGAACAGCATCATCCAAGTGCTCTGGATTCTGATTTTGTACTGCTGGTAGCGAGTACTACGACGTGCTCGTGACCATGCCATTGCAACTGCAAGGCCAGCAAAATCGATGTGCTCGAATGTGATTTCAGTTCCATCGCTGCGCATGTGATGTGCTCCTGATTGGGGTGTCGAAAATCTGGAGGGAATCGTAAGCAACTTGCAAAGTAACATTCTCTTCGTTCTAAGAAAAAGGCGTGTGTGCGGTTCCTTGCATTGCTATCCACAACTGATAGCTCTTCTATCAAAAAAATACATTGATGATTCCAGGTGCCTTGGAACGAAATTCTTCAATCTCTTTTTTTTCGTTTGGTTACAACTTGGCCAGTAGGATTCTTGTGAAATTGGTAGCTAGGAATAGTCATGTGCCCACAACATTGCTTCCCCTGCATTTCATTGCACCTGTCCTCCATGTGAGCAGAGCTACTTCTCCTCCTTTCCCTTCTTTCTTTTTCTCCTGAAAATGGACCCATGGAGATTGCCCATAACAGCACAATCTTCTTAGAAAATTTTCATCGGAGCGCAAAAAAAGAAAACCAACTCACTTATTTCGTTCCCTTTATCATGGCACAACCTAGCTAGACGATGCTGCCATCCTGAGAAAACCATCATGCGAAGATAAACGGCATTAGAATAGGCGCGTGATCGCCCTGGACGAGCTCGTCCGCTCGTGGCTGCGAATTATTGCGGCGAAGACGGGAGAAAGCCGATGGTGAGCGTTTCTTCTTGCATTGGCAGTTTGGCACACGCATATGATCGAGCATATGATCCAGCCAACATTCCAGCCAGGCGGCTCCAGTCTTTTCTTGGCTTCGTTCTTTATTGTTAAAAAAACCGGGGAGATCAGAGAGAATTTAGTTGTTATCGTATCTACCGTGCCCAACTGTCT
Source organism: Setaria italica (assembly GCF_000263155.2). Taxonomy (NCBI): domain Eukaryota; kingdom Viridiplantae; phylum Streptophyta; class Magnoliopsida; order Poales; family Poaceae; genus Setaria; species Setaria italica. The sequence continues at coordinate 13,648,218 of NC_028458.1, read as the reverse complement.
CAACTGCTCCGTCGTGCATAATTCGCACTCACCTGCAGGAATTATTCAGAGCTAGCTCGTGCCTGCCCTGATCCTCGGGGCTGTGTCCGAAAGCCTTGCCGACTGACGGATGGATGCAGGGCTTTGTTTGGGCCACGACAGTGTTGTTCCATTGCAAAATGGGCGTGAATTTTATTACCGTGTGTCCGTGTATGTAAACGAGGCAAGGGAAATGGTAAACAACTGAACACCGAGGCCAACGAGAGGGTATGCCATGTGGGAAGGACAGGACTGGTTGATCTTAACGGCCTCAAGCCTCTCTCTCTCGCTAAGCATGATGTCACAGCATGCATGACGGACTAAGACAAGATCTGGAGATATTTTATTTTACAGTATATAGTATTATCTGCCAGGTGAGATATGCTCCGGCTAATTTATCTCAAACAAAAAAAAAATGCCCCACGCATAAAAGTGGACATGGAGGGAGTAGCATACAGCGAGCTTCACTTTGATGTTGTTCAAGACAGTGAATTAACAACGGAGCTAGCATGTGTAATGCTGTAGTATGTTGCACAGCCACAGACTGAACCTTCAGAATTGACCTGCCGTTATATATACAGTACTTAGTCTTTGACGTAGTTGTAAGTCAAGTAGCAGTACCATCACTTTTCTGATCTCAGATTTAGTTGACCCTGACCCATGGATTTCGGATCAAGCTTTAACGGCTCGGGGTCTAAACAACGGATGGATGAGACTCTGGTCTAAACAAGAACTGGCACTACTGCAGGATGGCTCTGAGGATGTGGGCGAGCTCAGCTGCCAAGGACCTCAAGTTCTCATGCACTGAAGTTGTCCTAGGTGTACATGTGGTAGTTATCTTCAAAGGGCAAGATGCGTCACACTTTCTCAGTTAGAATACAAATTAGCTCTTGCAAAGGAGCAGCAACTTGTTCCGATCCTACCTAACGTGTTTCGGCAATGGATGCTGTTGATGTAACACAACCGTTGTCCTCTGCTCTACAATGGAAGACTTATGCGAATATGTGACCATGATTGAGGTCTTGCATTTCTTCATTTGATGGTTTCAAGTGCACATCCTCCTATGGGTGGGTCAAAGATGAGGGCGTCGTGGCCACACGGTTGGTATCACTGACCATGCTCGAGGCAAGGGCGGATCCAACATCGAGGCTAGGGTTGGGGGACTAGAGCCCCCTACCCCTGCACAGTCCATGAAACCTTCCGATACCCTCTTAAAATTTTAGCCATGGATGAAGAGGAGGAAGAAGAAAAGGATAGGAGGAGGAAGAAGAGAAAGAGAGGAGAAAAGAAGAAAAATGGAAAATAAGTCATCCTTCCTTCATATCGGTCCTAGATCCGCCACCGGCTCCAGTGAACCATCGACACACTTTTAATAACTTTCATGTACAACTGCTGCCAGTCAATTGGCTCGTGAAATGTTTACGCCAAGAGAAAACCTTGCAAAATTAATCACGTCAAAAAAGGACATTGATAATATTACGAGAGTGCCTCTCTCGAGACCAGAATCTATCTATTCGTTTTTCATGGTAGAGAGCTAATATAACTTCCATAGTAGGTATACATTTCTCATAAACTAATCTGATGATTGCACTTATTTAAAAACACACAGTTACTTGGTCAAATGTTGTACGCGTGGCCAAACACAAAGCAGTCGCCAGGAGATGAATTAACTAATTAATTAACCTAAGCGAGCTCTCACAAGTCGTCATAACCCGCTACTCCATCGAGCGGATGGCCGTCGCGTCGGCGGCTGCCGAAGGAGATGGCGGGCCAGTGTCCCGCGGGCGCTCCGGGTGCGCGAGCGCGATCATCGACCGGGACGCGCCACCGGCCGGCGCGGCACGGCACGTCACTGGTGCACGCGCCGCCCGCCCGTGACCGCCTCCTGGCGACCGACGTATACCTGACCCGCGCAGCGCCGGCGGCGCCACGGCGCTCGCCGCGACGTGCGAGGCTCCGGGCCGGCCACCCGGCCGGCACGGCGTTTTCCTTCTCGCAGGCTCGCACGTCAACGTCCGGTTCTCAGCTTCGGCCCTGTCCCGTTCGGCCGCCCGGCGCGAGACCTGTGAGTCTCTGACTGTCTCTCCCGCGCCAATAATGAATGCGCTTAGATGGCCAGATGGGTTGCCCAGTCCTAGCCCAATTTGGCCTAGCCCGACTAGACTTAGCACGGAGGCTTACTCGTGCCGGGCTAGCACTGCGTGGCGAACTGTCGGCCCAAGCCCGGTCCTATGACCTTTTTTGTCAGGCTGGGCCGGCCCGCTGGCACGGCATGCACTAGCGTGCTAATGTTGGGCCAAGCGCTAAAAAGCAAAAGGAGCAATCGAATGAGGATTAATCGAATAATCAAAGAAAATTATTGCAGCAACCACAAAGTTTATGGATCCATTACAAGAATATACACACCTAAAATCGCACAAAAATCCATCAAAAAAAATCCCCATCGTGGATAAGGCTGTGGTCTCTAGCGGCGGTGGCCGACTGCCCTGCCCGCGGCGGAGGTTGGCGACCCTACCCCCACGGTGGAGTCCGGCTCGGTACCTGCCATACCCCGCAGCGGAGGCCGGTGCGGCCTTGGCCCTGGTCCCAAGGCGGAGGTGGCCGGCGCGATTCTGGCGATGGAGGCGCTGAGGCCTGCGCAGGAGGGAGCCAACCAAAGAAGGGAGGGCGACTGCGGGGAGGGAAGAAATGTGAGAGAAGTTAGGGTTTCAAGTATTTATATTAGATGGTGATAGATTAGTGGGTCAATATCGGGCCGGTCCAAAAATTATGCCGAGCTTGGACCAGCACTACGAGATTGAGTGGCGGCCTAGGCACTAGCCTGAGCATAGGGCTGGGCCGGCCCAGGCACTAACGCCCTCGTGCCAAGCCATGTTAGGGCTGGGCTTTTTAGGGCCAGGCCTCGGGCCAGCCAGCGGGCCTTACCCATCTAGTCATCTATCCGTGCCAGTTCAGAGAAAAAAAAAAACAATGCAAACGCTTTGGTTTGGGTATTTGGGGGCACATGTGTCCCTTTCAACGGTTTTTGGTAAAGTCAAGCTCTGCTCTGGCTGGTCATCTGTGCTCTTCTATACACACCATGTACAGTCTATACTAATCATTTGCCTTGCATTATTAGGCTAATTTCCCCCTATTTCATACTATACCAGTATGGACAAATTACCATTCTACAAATGGGAGGAGTTGTTCGGCTAGCTACAAGTTGATTTCCTTTTGATCCACCCATTTTTGAACTAAAATACGGAAAAGAAAAGGAGGAGAGAATGAATATATTTTTTGACCAAGAATATGTGGAGTATTTTCTTATGGCAAGTAGGGGTGGATGGGCTGGTATAATACTCGGTCAGAGAGCAGCATGGACTTGAGTTGTCACGGAGAAGGGAGCGAGTATGTGTGCGTTCAAAACTGGGCTTTGAACGCTTAGATGCAAAGACCCAATTATTAGCCCTGCACAAGCTCTGACAGCGGAATAAAGACGTATCAGCACCCATTTATTTTTCAACAAGGACTGTTGTTATTTGTTCATCTACTACTCTGCCCTTCTGCGGATCCTCCAAGGGCACATTTGCAACAAAAAGTTTCTGCACATAATTTTCACACACAGACCAAGCTCTTTATAAACCCAATGCAGATGAAATCTAGCTGAACTATAGGTACAAACAGCGCGGAGAAATTGGAACAGCAAGAGGCAAATAAGTCAAGAGCACCCAATGTACTTTACAAAGGTAACAGAAGAAATCAAGAATCAACAAAATCTTGGAATCGCGCGATGTACGATCCATTTCTTTTTCCATCTCTCCCAAATGGATGCCGCTTTGGCGTAATACGATGGAAATTCCCCCATTAGCACACGAACCCTTGCCTTTTTATCTCCTCCAAACCTTTCCCCTTAAATCAACGCTTTTCTTTCCCCTTTTTTTGGATTCGTTTTTTGATATGCTCGCCCACTAATAACGCTTTGTTCTCCTAGCAACCAGTAGCCGGGCGCCACGTTTGTGCCGCACGCACTTCACCGCCGCAAGTTAACAACTCGGCAAAGCCAGAATGCCAGATCTGAGCGCCTCGTAGGGCGCGACGACTTCGCCCCTCGTGACTCACACCTTCCCGTGGCCGTCCGATCTCCTCCCGACGGCGGAGATGGATCCCTGCGCGCCCTGCTCCAGGGTCCGCACCACGTCGGCCATGGACGGCCGGAGGCTGGGATTCTCGCCGACGCAGGCCGCGGCTAGCGCTGCCACCGCGGCGGCCTCCGCGGCGTCGTAGGCGGTGCCGAGCCTCTCGTCGACGAGCCCGCGCGCGTCGCAGGTCGGGGCGCCGGCGCCGGCCCTGAGCCGCGGTGCGAGGACGGCGGTGAGGAGCCGGCCCTCCTCGGGGCAGAAGGCCTCCATCCCCGTGAGGAGCTCCAGGAGCAGGACGCCGAAGCTGTACACGTCGCTCTTCTTGGTGACGACGCCCGACCGGATGTAGTGCGGGTCGACGTAGCCCGGGGAGCCGAGCATCGTGTGCGCCGACGACCGCGGGCGAACGGCGGCGGAGAACCCCATCCGCGCCGACCCGAAGTCGCAGAGCTTGGCGGCCATGGACGCATCCAGGAGCACGTTCGAGGCCTTCACGTCGCCGTGCACCACCTGCGGCTCGCACTGGTCGTGCAGGTACTCGAGCGCCCGCGCCACCTGCAGCGCCACCGACACCCGCCGCGCCCACGGCATCGTCCCGGCGGCCTTGCCCCCGCCGTGGAGCCGCTCGTGCAGGTTCCCGTTCGCTGCGAACTCAAGCACCAGCACGCCTTCCTCTGCAGATCGAAACAAAATCCAGAACCTCTCAGCACGATGTCGCGGACCAGCACAACAGAAGCGACCTCAAAGAAACGCAGAGCAGAGCAGAGCACCAACCTTGCTGGTCGCAGAAGCCGAGGAGGCGGACGATGTGCGGGTGCCGGACGCGCTGGAGCGCGTCGAGCTCCTGGCGGAACACGCGGTGGAGGCGCTCGCTGCTGCGGTGGACCTTGACGGCGGCGAGCGCGCCGGAGAGGCGCGCGAGGTACACGGTGCTGAACCCGCCCTCGCCGACCACGGCGGAGGTGAACCCGCCCGTCATCGCCTCCACCTGCGCCCACGACAGGCCCCGCGGCCCGGCCTCGGCCCCCTTCTCGACCTTCTCCTCGAACACGCCGAAATCACCGTCGTCGTCGCCCTCGCGGTCGCCGGCCGCCGCATTGGCGCCGCACCCACAGCAGAAGAACCTGTACCTCTGCACCCCCATCTCCGTCAAGAAAGTCTCTTGCTTTCACCTCTCCTACCTCTCCCTTGGGTTTCTTGCACACAAAGAGGAGATGGCAGCAGAGGGAAGAGGAGAGGAGAGGAGGGGAGGGGAGGGGAGGAGAAGACTTGTGAGGCTTGAGGGCGACGGTGTGCCTCCTCCCTCTCGGTATTGCGACTCTGTACTTGGGGGAAGGGCTTATATACAGGCGGGAGTGGGGAATTAAGATTTGGTGGGGGTGCGAACTGTGAAGTGCCAACATTAGGATGTGAGCTGTGGAGGGGGATGAGGTAAGCAAGCGAGGAAATTATGCAGCAGTGGTAGGCATGATGGCGTGCCTGCCTGCCATGTGGGGCCCACCTTACTCACAAGTCACCCTTTGCTACTGTATTATGCATGGCCCTCACCTAATATGCTTCTGGAGGCCATGAAACGACCATTTCTTCATTTTTTCTAGCCCTCCATTATCTGTGGAGTTCGATAGATTACAATCGAAATTGTGTCCCTTCTTAGACGGATAATTGGACCAGTACACTGGTACATGTATGATGATGCTAATATAACATGTCTTTGGTGAGTGAGTTAGTGTCAATGATGCAGGGAGCTTCCACCGGATTAGGTTACAGATGAAGCTTAACCACTGGAGGCCGCGCATGATTTGCAGAAACCCAAGCCCCGAGCTGAACAGTTATGGTTCCTTGACGATCCAGGATGTCTGGCAACCACCACTGATCGATGATCGGTCGACTAGGCAGGGCGAGATGATGGCACGAGACGCCTAGCCTCCACGAGAAAAGCCGGAAGCTTTTCAGTAGTGGCACGTCAGCCGCCGCTGCCGAGCTCCGATCATCAGCTCAAATCAGAAGAGAAAGGAGCCAGCCCGACCGCTCGTCGAAAATTTACGCGATCCCATCGGAGATCTAACCACCGTCAGGACGATGTTTACGGCGGCCGTTAGGTGAAGAACGGAGCCCCGTAATTCGGGACCCCCGTAATTCTCTTCTCCCGCGGTACGGCGCGAGGAGAGCGTGGGCGAAGCGCGTCGCGCCAAGCGGCGTGTCGGAGGCGAGAGTGATGGAGTGGGATGGAGACGGTTCGGCGTGGTTGGGTGGGATGGGGTCTGGTGTGGTGGTGGCGCCGTGGTCCGCGCCGGGTGGAGCAGAGCAGGCCCGGGCCGGGCAGGAGGGAGGCCGCCCGGTGGTCAATGGAGGCGAGGCCGACGCGCGGGCGGGCGGGAGGCCGTGAGATGTATGACGATGCGTCCTCCGTCCTGCGGGGAGGTGAGGTCGGAGGAGGACGAATCCGAGAGCCGGCTGCGTGATAAATGCGTTCGTTCTTGGTTGCTTCTGAATTTCTGATGATGCGGCCTTCTTGATTCCGGAACGAACACCGCGTGCTGGGTGTGTTGCAAGTACGTATCAGCGTAACAGCGTTCATGCATCCGGTTGGTGTTCCGTCAAGCCCAAACCCTGTTGCGAATCCTCCTCGTTTGGAATGCATTCATGAGCCCTGCAGGAATTGCCGTCTACATTCCCCGTGAGACTCGTGCGTTCCAGACGAACTCGACTCGAAGGGTTCTTTTACGCCAGGATTTGTACACGGGCTTCAGGTTTCTTCAGGACATACGGTCACTTTTGAGCTGTGCGATACGACTACCAGAGCATTGTAATCTACTCCATGAGCCATGACCATGAGGGGCCCAAAGGTTAAAGGTGGCAAGCAAGCTAGCTTTTCCACGGGGCATCAACCAGGAGCGCACACAAGCGCATCGGATTCCTGAAGACCTGAAGTCCTGAACCTTCACAAGAACTCCGGGGGTGGTGGTGGCCTGGTGGCCTGCTCGCGTTCAGTGAACTCAACACCTCCGCATGGGCGCGCGTACGAGCGTTTTAAAAGGTGGGACGGAGATGTACTGGATTTATTGCGTCAAGCCACCCCTCCCTCGCCCGCCGGCCGGCTTTTATGGGTCGATGACCGGCGAACGAGACGTTCTGCAATCTCCCTTGCGATGCAATGCAAATACTGCAATTGCAACGCGACGTCATGGATTCTGAATTCTGATCCAATCCAACATGCCAATTGCCAAGACACGGAGAATGTGACAGGTCGCTGGAGCCAAAGGGTAGCAGGTGCCTTCTACGCCTGACCGTGTACCCCTCTTGCTCGCCACGCTGCCCCTCTGAATGAATCCTGAAAACAAACGCATTGCCGTTTCAGACGCATCTGAAGTTCTGGAAACTCAATTCGCGTAGCATCTGAAAATTCTCAATTGTTGACACTTGACACCGAGATGATCGGGCGTTCATGGGGTCGTCTGCCGTCTGCACCGACCCACCGGGGTCTGGCGGTGCGTCGGCGGCGCGAGCTCTCGGTGTGACGCGCCACCGGTCAGGGCCCTGCGTTTTCATCGGCCATTTTGTTTCTTTCTTCCAGGGAGACGGGGAACGGGCGTACCGTGTACGGCTGCCGTTGCCTCTGATTGCTGAAATCAAGGCCGGCTCGTACTGGGAGCAGAAGGTCGCTGAGGCTATGTCATCGGGTACAGGGATTGTAGGCCAAGATGCAATCATTTGGCGCTGATTCGGACGCCTCACTGGACGCCAAACAATCGCCTTGTTATTGACTGAATAAAGCAATGCGTCGGCGTTTGGATGTCAGGGGCTAAACTTTAACCCTGTCACATCACACGTTCAGATGCTAATTAGGAGGACTAAATATGAGCTAATTAAAAAACTAATAGCAGAACCCATAGGCTAAATCGCGAGACGAATCTATTAAGCCTAATTAATCCATCATTAGCGAATGGTTACTGTAGCACCACATTGTCAAATCATGGACTAATTAGGCTTAATAGATTCGTCTCGCGATTTAGCCTAGGGGTTGTGCAATTAGTTTTGTAATTAGACTATGTTTAATACTCCTAATTAGTGTCCAAACATCCGATGTGACAGGGGCTAAAATTTAGCCCCTCCCTGCCAAACACCCCCTAAATGTTCTTCAGGGACACAAGGACGAACCGCTGTAACCCGTAGTAGGCCTAAGCTAAGAAGCTATAGATGAATAGAATTATAGATCCCAGTGTCTTAGTCTGAAACAGCTGGATGGAAGAACAGTGTCAATGGAGGACTGGAGTTGCGAAGAAAAGGGGAACAGTGTCCTGCACCGCTGAAAAAAGTTGAATCTTTCATTGCTACTTGGACGACCTGTCAGTACGATTTAGAGCTGTACTGCAAGCTACATAGTTGGTGGTACATTAGGCCTCAATCAGTCAGGCAATTAGCCACTGTAATTCTCTTGCAGTCTATTCTATCCACGTTCTTCAGGCGCATGGTTCTCCTTGCTGTGACTGACTGCCTCGACAATATTGCAGCAAGGTTTGGTTCCGGAAAAGGTTAGCACTGCAACTGAAAGCAATGGCTGAAAGTGAGGTTGAAGGTGAAGCGAGCTTGCATGTCACAGTCTTGTTCCTGGTGAGCCGAGCTCAGCTCTGAATTGCGCCGTGTGCAACACATGTCCAGAAACTGTCTTGTGCTCCACTGCTCTGATAGGAATAGAGTTCAGATTTCTGCGTCAGCTCGTTTCCACTTGGTTGCGGCTCGTGAGATATAATATACTTGGCAACGCTACCATGCTAGCGACGGATCGACGGAGTTTGCCAACGACTTTGATGCGTGAAAAGCAGGTAGCTAGTTTTTCTGACAGTCCACCGCAAAGCACTCTCGAGTTTTTTGTTCCACGGTTAAGCAACTGAATAAACAAGAACAGTTGTTTAGTGAAAACTCGTGGATAGGAGATGAACAAGCCAAAGTGATGAAGTCCATGCATGCATGAGAATGGGACCGACAAAAAAATTCAGAGACCACCAGTCTGCTGTTGCCGTTGACATGTCACCGAGACCACAAATCTCAGCTCAAATATTGAAATCGTCGAGTCTTCAGAAAAAAATGTGGAAATCATTCATTCTTCAGCAAAAAGAATATTGAAATCATCCAGTCTTGACAAAAAGAAAGAGTATTGAATTCATCCGGTCTTCAGAAAAGAATTGCACATATCTGAATCAATGGTTGATACACGGACAGACAAACAGACACAATATCTGAATGGAAAGCACGAAGCGCTAGAGCTCGTTTGTGCCTGTCGTTCGATCGTCCGTCAGTTTTCAGACGATCAGATGTACAAAACGTATCACCGCACTGATCGCAGTTCACATCAGGACTTGGATTGACGTCCATGGCGAGTACAGGTACAGCGGCCGGCCGGCCGGCGGGGCCGGGCCCAACGTAGAAGACGACGTCCTAACGTAATGGCTCCAATCCCCGTTCAGTTTCCAACATTGAAAAGATCTCGAATTCCGTCAAGAAAGTTGTCCTGTCCGATCTCACAAGCGCGCAGCGCAGCGATCTCCTGCGGGCCATCTGCTCCTAATTGCTGATGGCCCCCCGATCCCATCACATTTCTGAAAAATCAATCATTCGGAAACTCAAAACAGATGAATCAGCCACACGAAAATCAGGCAAGTTTATACGTCTTGAGGATCGAAGCGATGGCGATGTGTCTGTATTTATTTCTGCGAAAGAGAAGCGTGAAGCAAGCCAGAAGCTTCACGCGGGCATTCAGAATTGCGACGTGTATCTGTAGGAGTGTGGAGCCTCCTGCACAAGAGAGAATCAGACAATCAGACAGGACCTATATTCTTCCTAACCCGTGCGTGCGGCTACGACTGAATAAACAAACAAATAAATGTGCTATCGTATATGTTTATCCGATGATTAAATACGAAACAGTGTCTTTGCTTGCCTTGACATGCACCAAACGAAGTTCAGATTTGGTGAAATGGGTATGGACTAGAAAAAAGGAGAGAGAAAATAGAGGAAATTAAAATGAGTGTGCATGCAGTGTGCTTGGAAGCTACGTGCGAGGAGCAAACGACGTCGCAACTGAACAAGACTCTGTCTTGTACAAAGCTGCAGCAGCTTTGCAAAAAGCCCTACAAAAACAATAGTACTTCATTATATTAAAAAAACAATAGTACTTCTGATGGATCCTATCTGTCGTGATTGCAACAGCAACGTTGAAACTGCGTATTTACATGTATACAGACATATAGATTTTTTAGGTCTATAGGATTAACAATCTTGCAAGCTTTAGCCCATTGACTCTGAGATTCGGCGTTTAGGGGCGCACGGAATTGAACGAGCGCCCGTGTGGAGGATCCATCCCGAAAAATCCTGTGCGTTCAGCAACCGGACAGGGGTGGCGTTCGCAGAGTTTTTGTTTACTCCGGTGTCGGCTGAGTCGCAGCTCGCCACGATTTTGGGCCTGTCCGGTCAGATCTTGTACACGAGCTTGTCTACGGAAATTAAGCTACGGAAAACGTGTTCGTATCCTTGGGTGCACGTATCTGTACACGCCTGTGCTCTTCTCTTTGGCGAGCACGACTCGTGGCTATTTTTATGCTGGGCCCAGCAGCGGTTCCTCTGTATATTAGCAACACAACTATATATATAATTTTTTAAACGAACCGGAGTAACACAACTATATTAGTAGGACTTTACTTTTCCTGAAAAAAAATACTATTACTCTATTGCATTGTTGTGTTGTTCTTGTTCCCTGGATTAAGTACTGGGACAAACTTCTGGGTCTCATCGGCAATAGAGTCCAAGAGGAAGCTACGTGCAAGCAGCTCAGAGTGTACTGGAAGCGTAATCTAATGCTTCATGCTTGGTGCCTGGCAGGAGCTAAGACCATAAGGACAGGTTATTAGTTACCCACTCCTAATTGATTCTTTAGCTCGCTAATCTCGCTTAACTTGCCTAGCTAATCCGTAGAAGGATCCTGTTGAGTCCGACATGAAGATCGAGGGAGCGTACGATCGAGGCGTCAACGACTCATCATCTCCATCAAACGACATGAAGATGCTGTCTGCATGCGAATCAGGAGGCACGGGGCTGCAGCCTTCAGGAGGGATACGCAAGTGTTCGTCTGTCTCTCCAGGCTTTGCCATTTCGTGTGTGCGTCGTCGTTCGTGGACGCTCATGCACAAACAAATTAAACCATGCGTGCGTGCATGGTGTAGCTTCAAGTCATTGCTTGATGGTGCAGCCCATGATTACATTCCTGGAATCAGGTGGTAGCTTGCATTCCCAGTTATTCATAACTCAAAAGCGTTTATTTGAAAAAAAGAAGGTATTCATATATGTATCCGTTCAGTGATCATGAATTTTGGTTGGGCGAGGCTCCAGCAGCCCGCGCGTGTGACAGCGGGAGGGCGAGCAGCGCCTCCAGCAGTCGCGCACATAGGAGTACTCCCTCCACTTCAAGTTGCTGATCGTTTTAGTTTTTTAAAATGTATAGATTTTACGACGTACCTAAAATATATATTAGGTGTATAGCAAAAGTTTTGTATTTAAAAAATTCAAAATGACTTATAACTTAGAACAAAGAGTATACTATTTTTGTCTTGTCAAAGAGACAACTTTGTTAAGTGTCTTTACATTTTATAAGATAACTCGTACTAGCGTATATCTTTATCCTCTGCACACACTAGAAATATATTGTAAAAATATGATACTTTTTTTGGGGGATGAATCCTCAAACTCAAAAAACTCAGTGTGAGGCATAACACTCAACTTGCTAGCCAATTCAACCTCATACTAATTATTGCATATTTACTTAGTATAATTCTTATGAGTAGTTCTTACAGTGCTTCAATAATCTAGATAGTATCTCAAGGCTATTAAAATGAATGACTCAAACTATGTTTTTATAGGGAAAAGTCAAAATTTAAAGTGTCTTAAAGATGCCCCTAATAATCTATATTGACATTTTACAGAATAACTTAAGAAAATGCCTTTAAGGTTCAAAATGTTTCAAGAGGTGTCTCAATACATGTGGCATCTTCTAAAATGCCACAAAAAATATCTGTATAATATATTGTGACATATTTATAAGGACAAATTATAAAATGTCTATTCTTGTAGTGCTGCACGCAAGGACGAGCCATAGGTCCGGCAGCCACGCTTGAGGACAAACGGCCGCCGGAGGCGGCCGACAAACAGGGAGAGGAGAGGTGAGGTGGGAGAGACGTGAACTGGTGAAGGATGAAGGGTAAGAGGTACTTTGTCTTTTCACCATATTCTAAAGATTTTTTTCTATTTTCTTTAACTTGTTTATTCCGAATGCAACTACAGAGTGAAGGGCCAATGGAATGTTCATTTTTTTAAAAAAAGGTTAAAATCATAAAGTAAAGAAAAATGATGGCAAAATCACAATTGGAGTTTAAAGTAGGGGTAAGAACGCAATAAGCCCTAATCTATATATCTTGGGTAGTGAAGGATGGATTGGGTTATTAAGCAAGTTCAGAATGGCCATTGGACATTAACTTGGTTTTTTTGTCGGGTTTTATATGATATGACAATAGAGCGTGGGTGGAGCTATCTAGAGCTTAGGTCATAAGTAACACACAAATTAGTTTGTCTATCATTATTGACAAGTTATATGTGACGGGTAAAGAACAATGCCCATCACTATTGCAACTATTATTTGTTGAAAAACGTATCCAAGTTGGAGGCTCCTTTTGAAGCCTCTAGGTGAAGCCACCTAGGATTCCTAGGTGGACACTTTAGAAAAAGAGAGAAATTCTAGAAATTCTCATAAAAAAGCAAAACACCTGGCCATCAATCGGTAGACTCAAATCATCATAGCCATTGGATCTATTATGTTTTTAAAAAATTATCCACCTATGCCATTATGAAAATAGCCTAAAGTAACCCCCTAAATCTATATCTAAATTACCCACCTCTGCCATTATATAAACTAACCAAAGTAACCCCCTAATCTTCATCAAAATTACCCACTTGTGCCATTATAAATAATATTTAAAATAACCCCCTAAATTTGCAACTAAATGCCCACCACTAATACTTAAAAAACTTAAAGTAACCCTTAAATTTGCATCTATATTACTCGCATATGCTAATATTAAAAATAACATAAGGTAACCCTACATTTGAATCCAAATCATCTTAATTAAAAATATATAGTAATATATGATTCTAAATCATCTATTTCTTACACTATTGGTATAAAATATAATAATTAAGGTATATACGCATGATGTGTGTCACCATTTATAAACATATAGAGGAAGTGATGAGAATATAAATTTCTATGTTAAAATTATAGCTCCAAATTAGGATCATTAAATAATTTCAAGCGCATACCTACGATGCAAAAAGTAAAATGGTTAAAGATTATAAATATGGATGAAAATATTATAGACTAATTACTAACTAAATATATCACAATCGGATGAAGATAATATGTATATATCTACTCCCTCCGTCCCAAATTACTATTCGTTTTAACTTTTCTAGGGACATAGCTTTTGTTATGCACCTAGATATATATTATGTCTAGATACATAACAAAAGTCATGCATCTAGAAAATCCAAAATGAATAGTAATTTGGGATGGAGGAAGTATATAAATATTGTGTTTAAATATTTAACAAATGAGAGATAGCTCAAGATAATAGTTTTATAGTAACGTGGTCTCTTTTTTTTTCATTGGAGACTCTGCATTAGTCCCACGAGACACACTAGAAAAAAAAGATAAATCCTAGAAATTCTCACAAAAATAAAAAATATCAAACATCAATCCTGTAAACTCTAATAATCACAGCCATTTGGTCTATTATATTTTTCTAAAAGTTACTCACCACTATCATGATAAAAATATTAAAATTAAACTCTAAACCTATATCTAGACCATTATAAAAAATAATATAAAGTAACCCCATAATTTTCATCCAATTTACTCATACATATCATTATATAAAGCATAACTTAAAATACCATTTTAAATTTGTATCTAAGTTACCCACATATGTCGTTATTAAAAATAACCTAAAGTAAATACCTAAATTTTAATCTAATTATCTTCATGTGCATAATACAAAAATATATAAAAGTAAACTAATATATGATTCTAAATTACCTATTTATACCATTGTTAATATAGAAATACTAAGTTAAAGTATATACACATGATGAGTGCAACCATTTTGACTATTTATACATGTATGTGAGGAATTGATGAAAAATATTGACTTTTATGTTAAACACGATGTATGGAGGTGCGATACAAAATGAAAAAAGTGTGAATGTGGATGAAAAAGTGTATATAGTAATTACTAATTAAAAATCAATCATAACTGGACAAAGATAAATATATATTGATATGAATATTATGTTGAAGTATTGAAAAAATAAGAAAGTAGTAGGTAAACAATTTTGATTATTAATTAGGAGTTTAATTTTTAAATACAATAGATTTTAAAAACATTAGCTCTGTACGGAGCACGGGTTGATGGACTAGTTTAACTAACAGTAACCTGACACAGTGACATGGTGTCACGGCTACTTGTCAAGAGTGGCCGTCATTTTAAAAGAAAATGGGCCTGTTCGCTTCAGCTTATTCAGTCGGCTTATCAGCCACCAAACAGTGTTTTCCTCTCACAACAAATCAGCCGTTTCAGCTTTTTAGCCGGCTTATAAGCTGAAGCGAACAGGTCCAATGGTGCAAGAGTGGCCGTCATTTTTAAAAAATGATTTTGGTGCAGTTGCTGCTAGGCTACTACGATGACATGTCGGTCTGCACTCTGCACAGGCCCCAAATGGCCGATGGCGATAGTGAGCACTCTCGTACGCCACTATCACGTACTCGTGCCTGATCATGTAACCTCCAAGAACGTCTAGTAGCACTGCAGGTGGTGCAAAGAATTCAACCTCCAAGCTAGCTCCAGCTAGTCGGCCGGCTAGCGAATGGCGTTCCCGGTGAGCGTTTGCATGATTGGAGGAGATGGAGAGACGAGCTACGCCAAGAACTCCGCTATGCACGTTTCTCCCGTGCTCTCCTCTTGCGTCCCTTCACACGACGACGGTCACCGAATCTTCTCAGAGTGACGTGCAGAGCAGACTAAGGGATGTTTGATACTAGATACTAAACTTTAGCAGTGTCACGTCGGATGTTCGGATGCTAATTAAGAGGATTAAATATAAGTTAATTAGAAAACTAATTGTAGAACCCCTATGCTAATTCGCGAGACGAATCTATTAAGCCTAATTAATCCATCATTAGTAAATGATTACTGTAGCATTGTATTATCAAATCATGAACTAATTAGGTTTAATAGATTCGTCTCGCGAATTAGACTCCATCTATGCAATTAGTTTTGTAATTAGTATATGTTTAATAATCCTAATTAGTATCTAAATATCCGATGTAACAGGTGTTAAACATTAGCAGGATGTATCAAACATCCTAAAACCTGGTCGAGGAGGCCATCTCGCACCTGTGCGCGGCGGCCATGCCGCGCTGCCTCCCGGTAGCGGATCTGGGGTGCTCGTCGGGCCCGAACGCGCTGGCGCTGGCGTCGGCCGCCGTCGACGCCGTGCGGCGCCACCAGCCGTCTGTGGCGGAGCAGCGGTGCCGGGAGATCTCCGTGTACCTCAACGACCTCCCGAACAACGACTTCAACACCGTGTTCAAGGACGTGCCGCCGTTCCTGCGGGAGCACGAGGAAGCCGAGAGCGGCGGCGAAGGGCCGCTCGTCATGGTGTTCGGCGCGCCGGGGTCGTTCTACGGCCGGCTCTTCCCCGCCGAGACGCTGCACTTGGTCTGCTCCTCCTTCAGCCTCCACTGGCTCTCCCAGGTTAATTTGCAACTAGTGTTTATCGCTGTAGTTTCGCCGGCCAAAAGAAGAAAAGCTTACTGTGAAGTAATAAATGATTGGCAGGTTCCGCAAGAACTGGTGGATGGACTATGGAGTGCTGATAAACAAGGGAAGCGTCTCGGCGGGGAGGACGAGCTCGCCGGCGGTCAACGCAGCCTACACCCGGCAGTTCGAGCAGGATTTCAAGCGCTTTCTGGCGGCGGGAGCGGAAGAAGTCGTCCCCGGCGGATGGATGGTGCTCTCCCTCTGCGGTAGGCCGGCCAATGATCTATCCAGCTAAGACAGGTACCCGGAGTTCATCGCCGAGATCCTACAGGACATGGCATCCCAGGTGGTCATACAGATGCTGAAATGCACGGCGGCAAGTAGGATCCGTTTGCTTGCCAATGCCTGCTTGGCTGACGGCGGATCGACTTGCAGGGGGTGCTCGCGGCGGCGAAGGTGGACTCGTTCAACGAGCCGTTCTACAGCCCCTGCCTCGAGGAGCTGCGCGGCGCCGTGGAGCAGGAGGGATCCTTCGAGATCCTCGGCCTGGAGAGGCACGGCATCCTGGAGAGAGGGCCCCGAGGAGCAAGGCCATGGCGAGGTTCATGCGCGTGCTGGACGAGTGGCTTGCTCGTCCAGCACTTCCGGGTCGAGGGCATCGGGGACGCGTACGGCAGGGCGGCGGAGGAGCGGTTCATGGGCCCCGCCGCGGAGGAGGACACTACGGTCGTCGTCCTCGTCGTCTCTCTCAGGAGGAGAAAATAGCGGTGGCCAGGCCATCTGTGCCTTCGCAAAAAATGCCATTCCTTTCCGAGTGACCATTCTGTTGTACCAGTGTTGAATGGTACTGCAAACTACATTAGACCTCAAGTCCTCAATCATAAGTCAGGCAATCAGCCACTGTATTTCTTCAGCAAGCTATTCACGTTTCTCAGGCAGCAAGGAAAGTAGAGGTAAGCACTGCCACTGGTGGAGCTGAAAGCCATGGTTGAAGTCTTGAAGATGAAGGGAGCTTGCTTGCCGCAGTTCCGCGACTGGTGAGCCGAGTTCAGCGCTGAATTGCGCCGTGCGCATTGCGCAACGCATGTCCAGAAAACCATATCGTGCTCCACCGCTCTGATAGGAATATCGTCGAGTTCAGAGCGCTAGAGCTCATTTGTGCTTGTCGTTCGATCGTCCGTCAGTTTTCCACAGTTCACATCAGGACAATGGGATTGACGTCCATGGCGAGTACAGGTACAGCGCCCGGCCGGGCCCAACGTAGAAGTCGACGTCCTAACGTACTGGCTCCAGTCCCCGTTTAATTCCTTCCACAAAAAAAAGAGCAAAACGCAGCGATCTCCTGCGGACCACCTGCTCCTAATTGCATGCTGACGTCGCATTTCTGAAGAATTCTTTCTTAGAGACGAACATTTCTGAAGAAGCAATCATTCGGCAACGCAAAACCGATGAATAAGCCACGCGAAAATTAGGCGAATTTATTTTATCTCTTGGGGATCGAAGCGATGGCGACTTGTCTGTATTTATTTCAGCGAAAGAGAGGCGTAAAGCGAGCGAGCGGGCGTTCTGAATTGCGACGCGTAGACAGGAGTGTGGAGCCTCCTGCACTAGAGAGAATCAGACATTCAGACAGGACCTATATTCTTCCTAACCCGTGCGTGCGGATATGACTGAATAAACAAACAAATAGATGCGTTATCGTATATGCTTATCGGTTATCCAATGATTAAATACGAAACAGTGTCTTTGCTTGCCTTGACATGCACCAAACGAAGTTCAGGTCTGGTGCAATGGATATGAACAGAAGATGCAGAGAAAAAAGAAGAAAAAGGGAAATTAAAATGAGTGTGCAGTGTGCTTGGAAGCTACGTGCGAGGAGCAAACGACGTCGCAACTGAAACGAGACTGTGTCTTCTACTAAGCTGCTGCAGCTTTGCAAAAGCCCTACACAAAAACAACACCTCTGATGGATCCGATCTGTCCTGATTGCAACAGCAACGTTGAAACTGCGTATTTACACGTATATATAAACACATAAATTCTTTAGGACGATAGGATTAACAATTTCGCAAGCTTTTCGGCCATTGACTGCGAGATTCGGCGTTTAGGGGCGGCACCGAACATGAGCGCCCGTGCGGAGAAGATTTTGGCCTAAAAATCCTGTGCGTTCCGGCGACCGGACAGGGGTGGCGTTTGTTTACTCCGGTGTCGGCTGCATCGCACCTCGCCGCGATTTGGGCCTGTCCGGTCAGAACTCAGATCTTGCGCACCAGTTTTTCTGTGGAAAATCAAGCAGCGGAAAACGTGTTTGTCTTCTTGGGACTTGGGTACGGCCCAGCTCCGATTTCTCTGAATATTAGTATTACAACTGTTTTAGTACTTTATTTTTTACGAAAAAAACTACTAAGTATGCAGTAGTATTGCATTGTGTTGTTCTTGTTCCTTGACCAAACGTCCGGGGTCTCATAAACAAAAACAATAGTCAAGTACAAGAGGAAACTACGTGCAAGCAGCTCACGGTGTACTGGAAGCGTAATCTAATGCCGGCGATGCGACCTGTTGCCTGGAGGACAGCAGGTTAGTTAACCACTCCCTAATTGATTCTTAGCTCGCTACAATCCCGTTTAAGCTGCCTAATCCGTATAAGGATCCGATTGACTCCGACATGAAGATCGAGCGAGCGTACGATCGAGTCGTCAACCAGCGAGAGATGCCGGGCAGCCTGCGTGCGAATCAGGAGGCAGAGCCGCAGGACGGATACGCTAGTGTTCGTCGTCGCCCGTCGCCTGACGGCCCGAGTCATCGGCGTGTCGGGGTCCGTCACCCTTTTCGTGCGTGCGTCGTTCGAGGAAGCTCGTGCACAAACGAGCCACGCGTGCGTGCATGGTGTAACTTCAAGTCATGGCACCTGCCACGGTGCCACCTCCTTCTGGATTTTGCTTGATGGTGCAGGTCATGATTACTTTGTGGAACGAGGTGTAGCTTGCATTCGCAGTCATCCATAAATTCAAAAGCGTTTTGCTTGAAAAAAAGTGTGAATGGAACTACGTGATATAAAGTTACACTCGTGCAAGAAAAAAAGAATCTGATCAAATGATCCTCTCCTCTTAGTTTCATTTTCTTTTCACAGTTCACAACTGCAGAGGCATGCGGCACGTAACAACCCTCTTCTCTAAACTCGAACTACTCGACTTTTGGAGAAACGAAGTCATAGCATCTCATTTACATTTTTTCGTATCCTCAAATCATGTAAAAATATTAATTTGGTCTCCCGGTCATGACATCAACAGATTACCACGACCAGTGGCGGATCCAGAACCGGGTTCCGCCCCGAGCTAACTAATATAAGGCTTAAAATCTTACTAGCCATGCACTACTAGATATAACATATTTTTCAAAGAGCACAATAATTATATAATTCTCTAGATTCTAGTGTTGAACCAATAGACTCAAACAATACATAGAACATTGAAGGTAGAAAAATACTTCTACGAAAAAAAGAACCATACATGTCTTCATGAATTAACACCACTTCCACTTGTTCCGATGTCCTCAATTCTACATAAAAAGTTTTAACATCTCAGCCCTATATTTAGCATAGTATTTCTCCATTCTAAGTTATGATTATGAAATGTTGCAATTGCAAACTAAGACTCAAATACTTCCTGCTCAAATCAATGAAATGAAATATTCATTATCATTACTTTGCATAGAAATAGCATAAATAGACTAGCAATCATGTAAAAGGTAAGCAGAGTAGTAGTCATGGAGCAATTTCAAAAAAAAATTGCATACCGGAGGCCCGGAGCAATTTCAACAAGGGCTGGCCGCCAGCGTGGCCTGGGGGCGCCGGGCGTGGGCGTGCCACCGGCGGGGGCCGGGGGGGGGGCGCCGGCGTGGCCTGGGGGCACCGGCGTGGGCGCACCGCGCGCGGCCGGCGCCGGCGCGGCAGCGCGGGGCCGCGGGTGGCGGCGCGCAGGCGGCAGGTGGGGGCGCGGTCGCGTGGGACCGCGGGTGGCGGCGCGCGGGCGGCTGGTGGGGGCGCGGGGCGCCGGGGCCGCGGGGGCGCGGCTGACGGCGAGCTGGGGCGGGCGCTGGTCCGGGCGCCTGGGCGCCCGGCGGCGAGTCGGGGGAGGGCGCACGCGCACAGGGGCCGGCCAGACGGGTGAGTGGTGACGGGTCACGGGAGGCTCGAGCAGAGGCAGTGCTAGGGCAACGGGAGTTGCTGGGCCGCCTGGGGTCCTGGGCTAACTTCTCTTTGGGGTGGGCTAATGGGCCAAAAAGCCTTTTTATACTATTTTTATGAAGAAGTTTTCCACTGCTCTTGGACCTCACCCCGGGCTGCAGCCCGGGTCCAGATCCGCCCCTGACCACGACGAACCCGGGGGCATGAGGCTGAAAGAAAACCCACTTCCCTTTTTTGGAGAGAGGACAAAGTCCATTCCTCTTTTTTTAGAAGAGAAAGCCCGTTCCTCTTCTGACGACGACCCGAGAGCATCCGAGCCCAAAATGGCAGTATGGGCCGGCCCATCGAGAAGAGAGCTGTTCGTCTTCGTCTTCGTCTTCGTCCACCTCAGCGATCTCATCCAATGATCCAAACACAAAACCCAACAACTGCCACTTCGCTTCCATACTTCCGTGTCTTCCCTGCCTTCTCCTCCTCACTCCCCACTTTTCCAAAATCCCAAGCGCCCGAGCTCCCGAGTCCCGAGGAGGAGGCGGCTTCGCCGAGCAAATGCACCGAGCCATCCGCGCAGCGGCGGCCGCCGCCGGGCGTGCGCTGTCGTCGGCGACGGCGTCGCCCTCCCCTCCCCACGGGCCCCGCGCGCCTGGCTGGGCCGCGACCCGGTGGCTCTGCAGCGGCCGGGAGGCGCTCAGCTACGACGTGGTGATCGTGGGCGCCGGGCCCGCGGGGCTCGCAGCGGCGATCCGGCTCAAGCAGCTCTGCCGCGCCGCCGACGCCGACCTCTCCGTCTGCGTCCTCGAGAAGGGCTCCGAAGTCGGTGCGCCGCCTCGCGCGCGTCCCCTTCTTACTTTCGGAGCAGCGATGTGCCCTGCCTTTCGTCTGATTTGGGCAATTTTTCTGGTTGCGCCGCAGGTGCTCATGTACTTTCGGGGAATGTGTTCGAGCCCCGGGCGTTGGACGAGCTGATTCCCAAGTGGAGGCAGGAGGATGTACGCATTTCTGTACTCTGAACAATGATGAGTTTTAACTTCTTCTTTATTTGGCTCATGTATTTAGGGACGAAGTGTTGCCTGTGATCATGTGGTTGATTCACTTCACACTTGATTTGGATTCATTCAACTGATCATGACTATTTTTATCAAGTTTCCAATTCAAGAATACAACAACTGCAATTGCTAGTCATATGGATATACTTATAACATAATCGGGAATCCAAACATTTTGAGAATATCGAATTCCCAGATGGAGGGCATTTTGCTGGATATGCCTGTGTTGCTGTACTGTATGTGTGGTTTTCCGTGAATAATTTTCTTGTTGGGAATGCAGATTTGAATAGTGTAGAATTTTAGATTGGGAAGCACAAAGGTGCTGGTTTTTTATGCGGTTATGTTGTGTTTGACAGGCCCCAATCAGAGTTCCTGTATCTTCTGACAAGTTCTGGTTGTTAACGAAGAACCGAGCATGGACACTTCCATCTCCATTTGACAACAAAGGAAACTACGTGATCAGGTGCCAACATTGTGCTGTATTCAATGTTCACCATCTAGATCCACGTTCTGGAGGATCAGGCTTTCCTGACAAATCTACTTGTGTCCAGCTTAAGCCAATTGGTGCGATGGATGGCCACGAAAGCAGAGGAGTTGGGTGTTGAAGTATATCCAGGTTTTGCTGCTAGCGAGGTACCATCATTCTTCATTGTAGAAAGTCATATGTGGAAGGACTAATTTCTGTCTGAATTCTTGTCTAACAGATCCTTTATGATGAAAATCAAATAGTTACAGGCGTCGCAACCAATGATGTTGGTATTGCTAAGGATGGCACCAAAAGGGAAACTTTCCAACCTGGTGTAGAACTAAGAGGCATGTAACTTCCCTTCCTACCGATCACTAGATCAGGGATAAACATCTGCCGCACATATATATGCTAAAATGTAGAGTGCGTATTGAGTTAGTCCGTGGCCTTTTTTTCTTGTTTAGAATTTGGATTGGGTAATATCCACTTTTATTATTTTTATAAATTTGATAAGTTCATTTTCCATTCTGTTTGTTCTTCTCATCGTCAGCTACTTAGAAAATGCAGGGCGAATAACACTGCTTGCTGAGGGTTGCCGAGGTTCATTATCAGAGGTAAGCATGTGGAATGCTAGTTTCACAAATTTGTTAGTTAAATATTCTTTTTCATGATTGCAGTTTGATGCTAAAGCCTAATATATTTCAGAAAATAATAAGGAACCACAAGCTCAGAGAAAGAGGGCAAGGGCAGCATCAGACATATGCTCTTGGAATTAAGGAGGTATTTGATATTTGTTATACCACTTCCAGTTTTCAAATACCTTGTTTTAAATTTTGATAGAACCAACTTTATACCTCATAATGAACACATGATCCTCTCTGCCTGAGTTATGTCAGCTCTCGTGCATTGTTGTACGGACAATATGCCATATATGCTGTAGGACTGTTGTGTTAATACAGCTTTGGTCATCTGTATTTATGTTATTTTTACATATCTTTGTTTGTTTTTACCTGGTCAATGTTTTTCAGGAATTACACTGTTCCATTTGTATTTTAGTTTATTGGATTATGACTTATGAGCTCTCTCTTTAACAACTTTCACATTTTCCCCCTAATACTTGTAAATGAGTTAGTAATTTATTCTTAGATTTGGGAGATTGAAGAAGGAAAGCATGAGCCAGGTTCTGTTATTCATACTGTTGGATGGCCTTTGGACAAGAAAACATATGGGGGATCATTCCTATACCACCTTGATGATCGACAGGTAACTTTTCAGTTAGACATGCAAATTTGCACTTGATGTATTCTGAGTCATTCTGCCATACAAGTAAAGATGTAATATTCTATCCTCATGTTTTACTTTTCTGATAAAGGAGAAAGACATAGGTTGCATTTGCACAAATTAAGCAACTTTAATACTGTTTCCCCACTGCTCATGCTTAGCGAAGTGTGCTATTTAGCAGGAACCAGGATAAGGAAAACATTTGGTTATTTTGTTCTCAAAAGGAGTTTTAAAGTCATCAGTTGACCACTTATCACGGATTCATGGGGGCCTTTAGCTGTAGGCTGGATAGCTAGATATGGATGGGTTTCTTCTCATGGCTTCCTGCAATGTTTATTTGGAGTTTTAGACATTTAGATTACTGATGGCTAAGTAGTAAGTGATTATACTTAATCCATTATCTGTTCTCATTTGTTCAGTTAGCGATTGGTCTGGTTGTTGCATTGAATTATCGAAATCCTTTCCTGAGTCCATACGATGAATTCCAGGTATGTGGTTTTCTTTGTAGATGCATTTTGATGCATTAGATGGGTGGTTTAGAAGACAGACAGATTCTGTACAGTTTAACAAACACAAAGGATCATCGTTTCTCTAAATATTCTGCGATCGTATTTCAGAAATTCAAGCAGCACCCTGCTGTCAGAAAACTTTTGGAAGGTGGAACAGCCATTCAGTATGGTGCTCGTACTCTGAATGAAGGTGGTTTCCAGGTAAGCTGGCATTTGAAAAGACATGGCTATTTTGTAGCAAATAGACACATGTACAGGATTTATATTCTATCCATATTGAGCATTCTATTAGTCATTGCACATGGCATCACTAATTTCACATCGGATCATTGGTTAACTACACACTATGGCCTTAGTGAGCTGAAATACAGCTCTGTACATTCATTATGCTGTTATTGCTACACATTGCAATTTGCAGCATTTGTTCAAGCAATTTTTACTCCTGTTACCTGTACCTACTTTGCATTTTTGTTTTTGGCAACTGTCCTGATAATGCAGACATTGATGAAGTTAATGTATTTCAGTCGATACCATATCCAGTTTTCCCTGGAGGCGCAATTATTGGATGCTCTGCAGGATTTCTAAATGTTCCCAAAATAAAAGGAACCCATACGGCTATGAAATCAGGTATCTTTTTCTAGAAATGTTTAGTTTGTTTGAAATTTAACTAGATTTATGGTGTACTTAATTGCCAGCTCTGTTGGTATAATTGGTACCCAGCTTCATGGTTGATGTTAATATCTGTGCCTGCCTGCCCTATGTATTTTGCTTTGACATCCTCTTCAGCACTAATTCCTTTCTATTTACCGATTTCATTTATGAATTATTTGCATACTTTGAGCTTAGTACTAATTTTTAGTACATTGATAAGCCTTGTGCTAAAGTGAGGGATGTGTAAATAAAGGTATGCTTGCGGCGGAAGCGACTTTCAAGGCTCTCATTGAAGGATCTTCCATGGAACTGTACTGGGAGAATCTCAAGAAGTCATGGATATGGGAAGAGCTTCATAAAGCTAGGAATTATAGACCAGTATGTGGTTATTTTATACCAATTTTCCCACAACCTTATCTTTGCTATCTGGTCAACAAGTCCCATAAGCTGACGGGGTAAATGAAGGAGGCAAATTCTGCCATTCTCTTAACACAGTAAGCTGAACATGTATTTATTACTGTTTCCCCCAGGCATTCGAATACGGATTTATTCCGGGCATGGGTTTGTCTGCACTGGAACGGTGAGGTTCCTATTAAAATTATTACTTGAGCTTAGTCATGGAAATATTCTATTTGCTGACTCATGTTGATCTGTTAACTTTTAGCTACATATTCAAAGGAAAGACACCTTATACATTGAAGCATGGTAAACCTGACCATGAAGCAACAGATGTGAGTGTGCAGCACTGCTGTTGCCTGTACTGCTGAGTGCTTTGTAAAAAACCATGCAAATGCACAGCATCAACCCTTTTTCTCACCATTGAGAATGATAAAAGATTTCCTTATGCACAGGCAGCCAATATGCATGCGCCTATTCAATATCCTAAACCAGATGGACAGATAACCTTCGATGTTCCAACTTCTTTATACAGGTACTGCCTGCAGCAAGAATGAAAAAAAGGATTTTATCTTCTCCATATCTGTGCCTGTTAACTATTGCTTTGCTATTCATGGGTTTAGAAGTACACCAAATGCCTTAGATGTATCTAGACATGGCATAGAATTGATTACACAAATTTGTGTCACCCTGAGACTTACCCAATTGATCATTAATGGCAAGTTATTTTTCAATTAGACTTTTGAACCTCAAGAGGCGGTTGAGTGAATGTATTTGGAAGGTGTATATTGTGCTTATTACAGGTTTGAGGTGGCGTAGCCGCTAGAAATGTACTTACCAAATATATTTTCATTCTATACTCTAATCATCCATCATTCCTTTGGTACAGGAGCAATACAAACCATGAGCATGATCAGCCTCCTCATCTCCGCTTGAGGGATCCTACTCTACCTGAAAAAGTAAATCTTCCAGTGTATGCTGGACCAGAATCACGTTACTGTCCAGCCCGAGTTTACGAGTATGTAAAAATTAGCCACTGTTGAAATTCTTGCTGTCCCTATCTGCATCAGCGATGGTTAAGTGCTTGGTGGACAGAACAGTCTCTTCTGATCATTATCTATCGGTCCTGTTTTCTTGCAGATATGTCTCTGACGAGAAAGGTGATCCAAAGCTTCACATAAATGCACAAAACTGTCTTCATTGCAAGGTAAAACGTTTTTGCTGGTGGTTGAGGTACTTCGCATTCTCCTAGATATGTGCATGAGTTGCATTAAAAAATCTGTATGTATCATACATTTGAATTGAATATCCACAGAGGCAGGGTAGCGTAGTTTATCTCCATTCCTTTAATTGACCATATGCAGAATGGATTTATCTTCCCAATGCCCATGACTGTATTGTACCATGCATAAATTGACAGGGCAATTCTAAGACATCTCATGAATCAATGCACAATTGTGATTGCTGTGATCTTAATCACAACGAATTCAAACTTCTTAGGCTCGCCTTGCCTCTTTTCTGTACCTGGCTATCTGCTTCCATCTTCTGCTGCTCATCCGGACCTGAATGACATGTTGACTGTACTGCAGGCATGCGACATCAAAGATCCAAAGCAAAACATCGAGTGGACTGTTCCAGAAGGCGGAGGTGGCCCTGGTTATACTGTGATGTAGATGTCAAGGAAACCTGTGATGCTGTTCATTCAGCACGAACCTGAGCCATTCCTGTCTTCATTAGAGCTGGAAGCTGCATCATGTAGCTAGTATAATAAGCAACTTCACTAGCAGCTCGCACTGCACAGGATGTTCCTAGAGCTTGGTACTTGATACTGATCACTGATCAGGATGTGGTGCAGCCAGCTAACATCCTCACACAGTACAGGAAGGAAGGCTTCGTGCGTTGTAGCTCGATTCATATGGATGAAATGAAATCAATCATAAATACTTCGTTAGACTGCACAAGAAGCCTTCTTTTCCTGTACTGTGAATGCCCTTTGCCGGCCACGACGATGGTGACGCCCTCGAGTGCCATCCCCCTCCTTGAGGCATCATCAAGGCATTTCCCCGGTCGACAGTGGCAACCATCAGATGCATCGGCAGTCATGGGTGCAAGGGTCTGCGCTGTGGTGGTGTGGCCGGCGGCAGTCAGCTCGGTTGCACGTTTGTGGTGCCATGGTGGCGTGGCCGGTGGCGGCCAAGCGAGGTGGGCCAGTGGCGGCATGGTGGCATGGCTGGTGGCCCCGGGCCGCTTCTTGCGTACAAGATTTGCTCCGGGTGACTTGAAGCCGCCGTGGCGGTGGTAGAGGAGAGGCTTGGCACGCCAGGAGTGGCTAGCTGGGGGGGTTTGAAAATGGCTGGTGTCGACGGCGTCTTTGATGTTGTGTCGTTCTTGAAAACAATATCAAGCAATTTTGGTATGGTGCTGTTCGGCTTCCCCTTGGCTGTGACAGTCACCTGCGTGGTGTTCCTTTTCTTTTCTTTCTCAAATTAAGAAAAAAACAAAAAAAGAGCAGTCGGTGGTGGTGTTTGTGCCGTGAGGTCGGCGCTCCACAGGCAGCTAGCGATGCTGCGGAGGTGTTTCGACGGTTCTGAGGAGCTGCGGCGGAGTGATGATTTGTGCAGTACGTGTTGATGATCCAATCCGACCAGCAATTATTGTTGTTGAATTGTGTTGAGCTGAGTGGGGGTGTCGTGGGATATAGGTGTTTCGATGGTTTTGAGGAGCTGCGGCGGAGTGATGATGTTGTGCAACACGTGTTGATGATCCAATCCGACTAGCAATTATTGTTGTTGAATTGTGTTAGCTGAGTGGGGGTGTCGTGTTGATATCCCAATTTAACTGTCTAGTGTTATTATTGAGTTGAGTAGTGAGGTTATGTTGATGTCCCAATCAAGCAGAACACTTCTTCACCGGCTCCCTGCAGCCGAAACGAGCACTGAACACGGCAAGTCGCAAAGGTACATGTGAAAATGATGCAGCAGCAGTAGCTGTAGCAGGAGATCAGCACCTGCATCTGACGACATGGATTGTGTAAATGAAACAGGAGCAAAGAGAAATATCTCTTCTGACAGTTGCTGGTAACATTCCCAGCAGTAAAATAAGTAATGTACAGGACCTGAAGATCTTCACCGTTGGAGATTCCATCTCCTGAATAGTTTGCTGCACACTGCCAGTTAAACAATGGAAGAGGGCACCAACGATGTACACAGCCAAATTCAGCATGGAGTGGGGCACCAAATCGTCATTGTTTCGGCACTGCAGAGAAGAAAAGAAACCGCGTCCCACCCACTTTAGAGCAAGTATATTGCTACACGTTAGCGGTCTCATAGGTTGTCTCATACAGCGTCACGTAGGAATTTTGATGATGTGGAGGAGAGATAAAGAAGAAGTTTCGTGAAACAATCGCCTCATGAGTAGATTTTAGGAGTACGAGATAACTCAACAACCATTGTACAAGTTGTTGTTGCCATACAACTCACAATATTTCTTTTTTCATATGCACAAATTAAAAAATTATATAGCTCTACCACACAACTTAACCCACTATACGGATTGTCTGCTAAGTTGTCTCAAGATTACATATCAATGCATAAGATTATTTATTAGACGACATCATTTATTAAACGACACCAATATACTTGCCCTTGTTGCAACCAAATTTTCCAACGCCAGTTCACTTTCCAGGGAAGGTTCAATGTCATTGGAAAACAACAACACCAGAATCAATCAACGGGTCATATCATCATCGGGGCAAAGTTGAGGGGAAAAAACACGATTGATATTCCTTAACGATGAGCATTGATTCATAGACCGATTGCAGCTACACAATAGACTAACTCCAGCTACCCACTCATAGGCTACATACTACCCAATCCTAATCTCCCGACATCTCACTATTAACAGACCAGATCGATGAAAGAAACTGCAATGGTGCGAGAAATGAACAGAATGTTGAGGAATGAAATCTTGCAGCACAAAACAAACCAATCCAACCCAATGCAGTATCACCAACCAATCGATCGATCAATTCTCCTTGTTGTCGTCTTCCTCCTTCGCATCCTTGTCCTCGATGAGAGCTTGAGCTTCTCCTCGGCCTTGAGCTTGTCCTTCTTGGCCTTGAGCTCCTCAGCCTCCTTGATCCAGAGGTCGGCGAACTCGCAGTCCCTGTATCGCTCGAACCATGGCCCGCCGCAGGTGTAGTGTATGGCCCTGGTGTGCGTGGCCGGGTCGGCAGGGTCGACCCTGTTGTGGTCGATGAGGAAGTTCCAGACGAAGGGCACCTCCCCGATCTCGTTGTTGTCGAGCCAGGCGAAGCGGTGGAGGAATACGCCAGTCTGGATGCTGACGGCGTCGGGCGTGAGTGCAGCGACGTTCTTTGGGTGGGCGTAGTTGTAGAGCACCACGGAGGACTAGTTCTTGTGCGGGTATGTCGTCTGGATGGCACCGTCCATCTTGGTGGCCTCGGCGGGCTCGTACACGTGCTTGACGCAGGCGACGGCGAGGCGGTCGGCGTCGGCGCCCGGCGGGGCGGCGGCGGCGAGGAGGCTGGCGATGTCGGCGAGGTAGAGGAAGTCGCAGTCGATGAAGAGCGCCCAGCCGCAGTAGCCCATGAGGTAGGAGGTGAGGAAGCGCGTGAAGGAGAACTCGGTGCTCTCGGTGGGCCTGCGCCCGCCAGTAGAGCCCCACGGCGTGGAGGTCCATCTGGCGGACGGGGCGCACGTCGAGCGGGATGGTGGCGTGCCGGAGTTGCGGCGGCACACCTCGTACGCCTCGTGCTCCGGTGGGTCGTACCCACAAACACGCGGAATGGCTCCCTAGTCGGCGGCAGCAACGGCGACGGCGGTGGTGCCGGTGACATGGGTTGATGCGGAGGTGGAGTGGGGTGGAATGGGATTGGGACAGAGACAGAACGGGTGCAGGGGTGCCGGGCCTTTAATGGGCGGGGGACCGGAGATTGGGAGGTGGGGCTCGAGCTAAAGATGGCGAGGGGGCGTGAGGGGATTCCTTTCAGTTTCACCGGCGGATGGAGAAAGGATCTGTCGTGCCGGTGCCGTGGCCTGTTTCCAGTGGGCACTCGCTCTAAGGCACTCGCTCCTAAAAATAAGGCGCGTCCACCCGCATGGGTCAATGACGCATGGAACCAGGAGGGGGTGGGGTCCAGTGGTTAGCGATGCGCGGGGGTGGGGATCGCGGTAGGAGGTAGCGGTGGCGGTCTCGCGCTGGCAGTGGCATGCATGTAATCCAATCCAGCCGCGAGGAGATGTCAGTGGTGTGGAGCGCCGAGCGCGTGCGCGGCGGGGCTGCGGGCTGCCACCGTGGGATTTCCGAGGATGTATGAGCGACTGCGGACATGACATTTGTACTGTGTGCGCGTCGCACGCGGCGGAACGCGCAGGCCACGTGGGATCCAGGGGTGCCGCGTCACTGGAAGCGGGTGCGCAGTGCGCCTGCGCGGTTGGATGCTGGATGGGGCCATGTGCTTCAGGGGAGGTGTGCCGACTCCGTTCGTGTCATCACCGCCGCGCTGGCCCAACGATCTTTTTAGCACTTTGCAAACTGAATTTGGCAAAGCGATTTCGTCGTGTGGAGGGTGACATGATTATGGTGTTATGTTTGGACCGTTTGGTTGAACAACTGTGTAGCGATACCATGACATCAGTTCCGACCTAGCTAAAATCTGATAACACCCCGGCGCAAGGTGAAACAGATCCCTTTCTTCCACCTTTCTACTTGCACTTGTTCGATTGGTGATGAATCCGTCACTAGCGGCGGCGGAGGCGCACGGGTATCCTGCTCCTTCAACATTGGAGTTGGGAAAGAAATGGATAACATTCTAATGACTTTGTCGGTTTCAGAATGGACGAGAATCTTATAATTTGGACAAATATAGAGATATCGATGACGACAAGGTATGTTAGCTTTGAGTTTACCAAAGGAAACAAACTTATACCATGACCGTTCAGTAACGAGCCGTAACGAAATTAGTTACCTTTGAATCCTTAACGTACCTTCGTTGTTGTCTGAGGCGATCTAGACAAAATAACCGATGATGTCATCTTCAATGTGTCCTTATGTCATCTAGTCATTTGAACACTAATAACTTTATACTGTCAACGTTGTCTGTGGTGGCGGTGCCCGGACATCATGCTTTAGAGTTAGGAAAGGAATGGATAACATTCTGATGACTTCATCGGTTTCAAATGGAGGAGCAGATTGTAACGTAAAGGGAATATACAGGTGTCCGGCGAAAACATAGTACTTCTGAGTTTACCAAAGGTAATGGACTTATACCATGATCGTCACCTATATTTTTAGTAATTAATGAGCCGGAACAAAGTTCGTTACTTTTGAATTCTTAATGGTAACGTAACTTTGTTGTGCCTCGATCGAGACCCAAAGATATCTTATTTGTAACGGTTTTATTGACTACCGTTACCATTTTTAGCTAACGGTCTTCAAACCCATTTCCAAACCCATGTTTATACCATGTTTTCACGTACTTCTTTCATTTCAAATTGTAGGTCGTTTTAGCTTTTCTACGTACATAGATATTAATATGTATTTCGATATAATATATATATAGACACGTAGAAAAATTATGATGACCTATAATTAAATTAGAGGGAGTACTGACTATTAACACTACTAATTGATCCGAACACGCTCTTAGCCAAACCGCTACCTTCCCGTAGACTCGGTGACCTCCCAGACGCACACATTGTCCTCTATCTCCCAACCTTCTCTCTCCTAAGCAACCTTGTGTGGGACATCTGCGTAGCACCAAAGTTTTGTGTATGATTCGAACCTTTTAGGCTGACAAGACCATCGATGGAGCCATAGTGTTGGCCACTTGGGCATGCTCCGAGCGTCACAAGACCATCGATGGAGTAGTTATTATGAGCTCATTTTCAGTTTGTTTAAGGATAGTAGCAGACCTCTATTTCGGGCTGCCGCCGTGGGATTTCCGAGGATGGATGTGGAACTGCGGACTGGACATTTGGATTGTACCATGTGCGTGTCGAATGTGGCGGAATGCGTAGGCCGCGTGGGATCGGGGGGTGCCGCGTCGCCGCCGTGCGCCTTTGTGCCCGCGACTGGATGCTGGCCGGGCCCTATGCTTTGGGGGACGTGGGGAGGCGTGCGGTGTGCCAATACCAACTCCTTGTGTCATCACCGTCATCGACCGTCGTCATCGTTATAGTCAAGGGAAACTGCTGGAATGAATGCTGGAGCTGCCCAAGTTTTTCTTTTTCTACAATTAGCGCTTACTCCCTCCCTCCGTTTCAAATTTAGGTCGTTTTAATTTTTATAAATTCATAGATATTATTATGTATCTAAATATGCACATAGAAAAGTCAAAATAACCTATAATTTAGAACGGAGGGAGTCCAAATTTCGAGTTGTGACTTTGTAATGGTAATTAACTATGGCGTTTCCCTTCTTCATGTTCACATCTAACTTTCCCATCAATACTAGTTACTTTTTGAAGTACTTCCTCTATCTTAATAGAAAAACAATGCAATTCAAGCTATACATCGGTCCCCTATATATAGACCATCCAGTCTTATTACCGGATACAACTTGACCATGATTGGTTGCCTATAATAAACTAAGTCTGGGTGCTCGGTTAAAAATCAGTTACCCGCCATGATTTGCTAAGCTTACGTCGTGTGCAAGCAAACCCGCGTGGACAAGCGTGCAACAGGGTTGGCGGTCGGCAGACGGGTAAGGGAACATGTTCTCCTGCTGGTCTGCCTGAATGCAGACGTCAACCAAAACAAAATGCTACTGCATCTGTGAGATTTGGCCAGCGTGAGCTTGCATGCATGGCGTGCAACAGGAAAATCGGGTCGCGTCGGCAGGCGGGCAACCAAACATGTACTCTTGCTCTTGCTGGTCCAGCTGAATGCAAACGTCAACCAAAATAAAAGGCTGGCGTATTTGCGACCGCCAGGTCCATGAAGCTGGGGGTCAAAACTATATAGGTAATTAGTACATATAATTTGGTTGGTGGACTTTGTTTCGGCCTTTCTAAATAGTCCGCGTAACAACTGCGGCCTGCCTCCCGTCACTGCCAAATCAGGCCCGCCTCCCGTTCCTGGCTCCCTGCCAAATTGCCCTGACTCCGTGCCTGTGCCTTCCGTCCCTGACTCCGTGCCGTTGCCGATCCGATCAGAGCCATCGTCGCGCAGGTGCAGGAGGCGAGTGCTGAGCACCGTGTTAGGAGCGCGTTAGGGATTCAGGAGCGCATCAGAGGACAGAGGCGAGTGCGTTAGGGTCAGAGGCGAGCGCTTATTTGAAGTTCAATCTTCGTTTTCTTTTTCCAGAAAAAAGCAATCATCTAATTAATATTATTTCTTCGTGTAGTAATTCCATCCTTCGTCAATTGCATAGAAGGAGCAGTGTCATACGGCCTGGAAGGAGAATCTTGGCAGAATCGCGCTTACGACCTTGAAGGAGCAGTGCCTTTTGCTTCCATGTGTTGTAGCCCGCAAGCAACGTTCCGTTTGACCGTCACAGTAAGCAACACACCGATTGATTAGTATTTCCAAGTTTTTTCTTATTTGTTTTTTTGTATGCGCAATGCTTATACCGATTGTGCTAGGGTTAAAATTTCTAATTCAATTTATTTATTTGAATATGATAGATGTTGCCTAAGAAGCATTTGTCGGGTGCTCCGAAAAGAAAAAAAAAAGAAAACAAGAAGACCAGTTTGTAGAATCGCAGAGAGGTGCTCTACATAATTTTTTTTCCAGTTTCAAATAATGCTGAAGTCAGTCAAGATCAGGGGCGAGAATAAGTTGCAGAAGTCGATGCCAATGAAGGTGCTACAGAAGAGCATAATTTAGATGCTCAAGCTGATGCCAATGATCATACTCAGGCTCCGGGAGGTGACACTTTACAGCCTTTAGATGATACTGAAACTGCAAATATTGATGAACAAGAAGATTTAGTTTTGACTATTTTTGATCCTAGAACATGGGAAAATCTTGACAATAGCAAAAAAGATATTTTAATTGAGAAAGGATCTGTGAGAGAAATGGATTTACAATTCCCTTGTGATCCCAGTGGCAGACGTTTTTCTTATGCTTACTACTCCAGGAAAGTATCTAATGGTGAGTTTGTTGACATGAAGTGGTTGGTTTATTCTAAACATGTGGACAAGGTTTATTGTTTTTGCTGCAAGTTGTTCAAATCAAATCAGAACAAGTCATTGTTAGCATCTGATGAAATAAGGGATTGGAAGCATCTCAGTGAGAAACTGAAAATATATGAGAACAGTGTGGAGCATTTGACAAACATGAGTACATGGAATGAGCTTCGGCTTAGATTAAGCAAAAATCAAACAATTGATGATGAAATGCAATGGGAAATTACAAAGGAAAAAGAGCATTGGAGACAGGTCCTGGTAAGAATAGTTTCTGCTGTGAAGTTTCTTGCTAAACAAAATCTAGCCTTCCGAGGATCAAATGAGAAACTTTATGAACGCAATAATGATAATTGAAAGGATATTGATGTTGCCTAGGGGGGCGAATAAGCGTAATATAAAATCGTCACCACTTAAAACAAATTAATCAGCAACTTTCGGAATATTCCGGAAATACTGTCGGAGAATTATGAAACTTTCGAAATCTCCAAAAAACTCTCTAAAATTTTCCGAAGATATGAAACACACGCCTTAAATAGCGGAAGAATATCTCACTGCTTGAAAACCGGAACCTCCAATTTTATCCCTAGCGGTGACAACCCCTTAAACCTTATGTTGAGCAAGAGATGTAAAGATCAAACCAGTCTCAAAGAGTATGCTCAGATGATGTATCTTTAGCAGAAACACAAAGTTCCTGCACTTCACAAACACTAACACCTGAGTAGATCAACCAATGTAAGGAGATCAACAATTAAGTAGAAGTGCAGGGCAAATGTATGCAAACTAGTGAAGAGACACAATGATTTGTTTCACCGAAGTTTAGATTCACCACCGAGCGAATCCTACATCTCCGTTGGGTGCTTCCAAGGAAGCTGGGTTGCACTCAACCCTTTCCCCACTTCACTAGTTAGCTTTTTCACTTTCAGAGGTGAAGCTTGACCTGCACAAACTGTCTCGTGGCTCACCACACCTTGGTAGCTCTTGGGCGACGCCTAGCCGTCTAGGAGGAACACCTCCAAGAGTAACAAATGCTTCACTTGTAACTTGACAAGGCAAATCCGTGCTCAAGCGAATGAGTGTTTTTCTAGTGCTCTCAAATAACTCCTCTCTACCACCCAACTCACAAGATCTTAACAAAGATCACACTACCTCACAAAAAAGGGTTGGGGAGAGCTATTTGACTTTGGATCAGGTTAGAAAAGGCAAGAAGCACACCAGCAACTGCAAAAACAGCAACCAATCACTGAGGGGGTCGTGGGGTATAAATACTCCACTCCCCAAAAACTAGCTGTTAGACATGTCAGACCAAAATCGGAACTTCCAGTTTCCCAAAACCGGAACCTCCGTTTTTCAAACCAACTAGCCGTTGCAAGTTGAGTTTCGGATTTTTCCGAAAATATTGCACTAAGACTATGTCAAATGATCATATGGTGCATCTCTCTTGATAGTACAACACACCAAACTCAAGATTAAAATAAATATACCATGTTCATCTTCTTGAGCTTCATTTCCTTTAACCATGCCATACTTGATAATCATGTCTTCTTGAGAGCTGCATCAACCTTTGTCTCTTTTGTTTGAGCACTTCAACCTTGAGCTAGTGACTTGGATCAATATTCAATCATATTTGAGTGAAAAAACCAATTTTAGATCACAAGTCACTTCTTCATATGACTCAATAAACGTTTGATGCATCCCGTTACTATACTCGGCGAGGCTTGATTTGATACCTCAAAATCTTCCAAGTACTAGCCCCTTCACCTTAGCAAACCTCATGGCCCAAGTCACCACTTGACCATACTTTACCTAGTCCCTCCGTACTAATCACTTGCTTGATTTTTTCATCCAATCGCTGCCGGATTTGAGTCTAGCTATGCTTTGAAATCATGAGTGAAACTTACTTGAGATCATATCTTCTTTTGACTTTTATATCCCAATTACTTACAACATCTTATTTAGAGACCAACCAATATGTCAATGCCCTTGTGCCTCCATCTTTTCTTTAATTTGCTTGTCGTCTATCTCATATAACCATCATGGGATTCACATAAGTTTTCCACTTTGTTTTTTTCATTGTATGAGCCTTTTAATACAATTCTTCCCACAAAGATTGTTCATCAATATAAATAACCTGCTCATAAACTTAACAAGTTCATTAGGCCTTTAATCATGTTGTCATTCAATACACCAAAACTCACTAGGGATCTAGATGCTCTTTCAATAATTTTCTAGCCACAGTTGAAATGATTGCTGAATTTGATCCTGTAATGCAAGAACATATTAGGCGCATTCAAAGTAATGAAATTCATCATTATTATCTTAGCCATGATATTCAGAATGAGTTAATTACTATTCTTGCTGATACTGTGAAAAATCATATGTTAAAGATTATCAATGATGCCAAGTATTTCTCTATTATCTTGGATTATACCCCAGATGTGAGCCATGAAGAATAAATGACATTAATTGTGCGTTGTGTTAATATGTCAAGTACCATTCCAAGAGTAGAGAAATTTTTCTTGGAGTTCTTACAGGTTGATGACACCTCCGGATTAGGGCTTTTTAATGTTTTGTTGGATGCACTTCGGTCTCTTGATTTGAACATTGATGATGTGAGAGGTCAAGATTATAACAATGGTTCAAATATGAAGGGAGAATATCAAGGTGTGAAGACACGTTTGCTTGAAATTAATCCAAGAGCATTATATATACCATGTGCATCTCATAGTCTGGATCTCACTCTTTGTGATATGGCAAAATCTTGCAAGATAGCTATTTTATTCTTCGGTGTTATACAAAATACATATTGTTTGTTTGCACGCTCTACTAAAAGGTAGAAAATTTTGACTGATAATGTTAAGAGGTTTAGTGTCAAACCCTTGTCTAATACTCATTGGGAGAGTCGAATAAAGAGTGTGCAACCTATCAGGTATCAAGCCCCACAAATAATATCAACATTGAAGGAAGTGGAAAGAACTGCTACTGATGACCCAAACATATTAAGTGATACTCAATCATTGGTAACTGCACTTGAGAAATTTGAATTTATAGTTGGTATAGTTATCTGGGATGATATTTTATTACTATCAACATGGTGAGCAAAAAAGTTACAATCTAAGATTGTGTGCTTAGATGCTACTCTCAAACAAATTGAAGTGGTCATCTAATATTTCCAAAAGTACAGAGAAGAAGACTTCAATGCTAGTATTGAGACTGCAAAATCCATTGCATCTAGTATGGACATAGAGCCAAAATTTCCTACAAAACGTCAAGGTAAAAGAAAGAAACATTTTGATGACAAAATGATGAAACTGAAGAATTACAACTTTCAGCTATAGATGAGTTCAAACTTAGTTACTTCCTAGTTATTGTTGATGCTGCAATTGCTTCATCGACTAGTCGATTTGAACAGCTAAAGAAATTTGAACAAATATTTGGTTTCTTATTCAACTTAGAAAATCTGAAGTCCTTGGATGATAATGATCTAGGAAAGTGCTGCACAACTTTTGCAAAATCTTTTTCTCATGACAACAAGTCTAATGTTGAGTTGGATGATTTTTTTCTCTGAATTAAAAGTGTTGCAAGTATCTTTGCTAGAACAATTGATGCCAGCACCTGAGATTCTTCAGTTTGTTAAAGCTGCAGATTGCTATACGAATGTCTCCATTGCATATCGGATTCTCTTAACTATTCCAGTGACAGTAGCATCAGGCGAAAGAAGTTTCTCCAAATTGAAACTTATTGAAAAATTATCTGAGATCAACTATGTCACAAGAAAGATTGAATGGCTTAGCTATATGCAGCATTGAGAAGGATATTTTGGACGACATTAATCTTGATACTGTTCTTGAAGATTTTGCATCAAGAAATGCCCGAAGACGGTTTTTACAAAGCACCGAAGCATTATATTTTTATTTTAGGTAATCATAATGGTTATTGTTTTTAGTTTTTTTGTTACACTATTATTATGTTTTATGAGCTATACATATATTGCAAATATTTTAATTTTGATATTAAAAATTAGCCCAACGAGGCCTTATCTTCTTACCCTTAAAATTATAGAGCCAGCCCTGTGCGTGGTGTGCAACAGGAAAAGCGGGTTGGCGGTCGGCAGGCGGGCAACCAAACATGTTCTCCTGCTGGTCTGGCTGAATACAAACGTCAACCAGAACAAAAGGCTGTCGTATCTGATCAGCGCGAGTTTGCATGCGTGGCGTGCAACAGGAAAAGCTGATTGGCGGTCAGTAGGCGGGCAACACGGACATGTTCTCCTGCTGGTCCGGCGTTCTTTGAGATTCGGTCCGCGCGAGCCTGTGCGTACGTGGTTGCGAGCAGGACCACCGAGATTCGTTGAATCCGTGCTTAGAGTAGGTATGGGCAGTCTTATACGTTACCATGTAATCTTGAGACGATCCGTACAATAAGTTAAGTTGTCTGGTAGAGTCTTAATTTGTACATATGAAAAAGAAAATATTATAAGTCGCATGGCAACAATAACTCGTACAGTGGTTGTTGAGTTATCTCGTAATCCTATAATTTAGCTAATGAGATGGTTATTTCGTGAAACAACAACCTTTTTCTCTCTCCTCGATCTCTCTCCTCCACATCATTAAAAATTCTACATGGTACTGCATGGGATGACCAGAGTAATGTACTTGCTCTCTACACAGCACACCAGCACACAAACTTTTGTCCACGCTAAGAGCCTAAGATGCGAACCTGGATTAGCCTGACGGGACCATCATTGGAGTCATTGCGTTGGGCATGCTCCTCCTTTGACTGCCTTCGTCATCCAGTTTCCTACTCTCCCATGCACGGCGGCCTCCGCTCGCCAAGCGATTCCATCAACCCCTGGCCATGCCATAAATTAACCAGACACCTTGTCGTCTAGTTCAACCACAAGAGAGGACTGAGGAGCTCATTTTCAGTCCGCTTAAGGATAGTATCAGACCTTTATTTCGGCAGCAATCAAAAGTTTAAAACAATCGGATGGCATCAGAAGACCCCACCAGCACCTGTCCTTGAAGGCCGTTTTTCATTTCGGCCTCACCAGTTTCCGATGCGCGGCCTGCACTGCCAGCCCATTCATCATTCCACACAGGCCGCCATGCCATTCATCTACCACTTCACCCGCACGAAAAGCCCACGGCATCCGCACTCTCTCCTGGCCCGCTCAAACAACTAGGACTCGCGCGAGCGCAACCGACCGGGCGGGCTGTCCGCCTCCGACCTGGACTCGGAACCCAGGCCCCCGCCTACAGCCTATAAATCCAGAGAACCCGCGCCGCCTTCCTCCTCCTCCGGTTGTTCCTCGTAACCAACTTGCCCAACCGAATCCAAACCCTAGCCCACCCGTACCGGAGCCCAACCAACGCCGCCGCACGCCCAAACCCCTCTCGCCAAATAAAACCCGACCCCGTTCAAACCCCGTTTGCCTCCAAGCTCCCGAATCGCAACCCAACCCCCGCCGTCGAGCCATGGCTTCCGTGGCGGGCGCGGAACCGACGGTGCTGGGGCTGGGGCTCCGCAGCGGGAGCGGCGCGTGGGGCGCTGGCGGAGGAGGACGGGCCGCGGCGCCCGCGGTGAATGCGGCGGAGGACGCGCCGGAGGTGGATCTCGACAGGCACCCGTCCGGCCTCGTCCCCACCCTCCAGTGAGTCCCCCGACTCCCCGACGCGATCGGATTGCGGTG
This sequence comes from Setaria italica, assembly GCF_000263155.2. Lineage (NCBI taxonomy): Eukaryota > Viridiplantae > Streptophyta > Magnoliopsida > Poales > Poaceae > Setaria > Setaria italica. The sequence goes on along the minus strand of NC_028458.1, from coordinate 13,608,846 downwards.
ATGGGGTTTGTGGATGATGGGGATTAATTGGGGATGGGGTTTGCGAACGATCGCGCGCCGGCTCTTGGTTTTGATCTGTTATTACGGTTTGCACCGGCATTGGCAGTCGGTTTGGCTCGAGGGGTTGGCATTGGCGTGGATTGGGGAACCGATTCAGGGCGTTGCCCTTTGTGTGAAGGGGGATTCGTGTCTGATTCTGGCAGGGTTATGACCAGGATTCTTCTTTGGGTTCCTTGCTCGATAATCTGAACCGATCGCGACTAAACGTTTTGCTCAAAAAATTGGCCACGTCTTTACCAAGTGCTTGAGCTTAATCTTGGGATTACATATCTACAGTCAGGTAGTCTGAATTGGCAATTGTGATCTTCTTGGGGTAGGGGGAATATGCATGGCCTGTTTGATCCTGAACATGACGTAGGAGGACTAAAATTGTTTTGAACCTGCACCAAAACGAACTACCATACCAATGATTATTGATCTTATCTGGCCGTTTAATTGCTTCTTCTGCTTCTTTGTGATAGATTTTTCCTGAATCTTGATTTTATTTCAAAGGGTTGATTGGTCATTGCTGCATTCCTGCCCAATCTCGAATGGGGTTCTAACCAGCCTCTTGTTTGATGTGTCAGGAACATTGTCTCGACAGTCAATTTGGACTGCCAGTTGGATCTGCAACATATAGCCAACAGCGCTCGTAACGCAGAGTATAACCCAAAGGTATAATTAATGCTGCCGACGCTTTTCGTTCACTCTGGGCATTTTCCATGGAACTATATATTGCATTCGTTTAACAACTGGAGTCTCACCGTAACCTTGATGCTGTTTGACAGCGTTTCGCTGCAGTTATCATGAGGATAAGGGATCCCAAGACAACGGCACTGGTATTTGCTTCAGGGAAGATTGTTTGCACGGGAGCAAAGAGCGAAGAGCATTCAAAGCTTGCCGCGAGGAAGGTACGTAAGATCAAAGTTGTCATATTGTTTCTCCAGTCCATATGCAGGGAGAAACTGTTGATGGATCCCAATTTCTGCTTTTTTGCTGAATTTGGCTACATAACTAATACGCTTACCTGATGTGTGATGTTATTTTCTATTGCAGTATGCGCGAATTGTCCAAAAGCTCGGCTTCTCAGCTCGGTTCAAGGTAATGGCTTTTACCATTTTGATTCTCTGAGTGAGGAGCATGTTTCCCAATTTCTCGCCTCGACTAAATGGGTTGTGTGGTGATATGCAGGATTTCAAGATCCAGAATATTGTTGGGTCATGTGACGTCAAATTTCCTATTCGTCTGGAGGGCCTTGCTTTGGCCAGTGGCATTTTTGCCAATGTAAGGTTACGGTTGCGCAATTAGTAACATCTGGAGCTTAGTCCTTGATTCTTGTGTTCAAAACTTGTGTGCCTTGTCGAACCTCGTTCACCTGAAGCATTTACTAACCTGTTGCTCTCCCTGATGCTTGACAGTATGAGCCGGAGATCTTCCCTGGGCTGATCTACCGCATGGCGGACCCCAAGATCGTGATCCTCGTCTTCGTCTCTGGCAAGGTCGTCCTCACCGGAGCCAAGGTCCGGGATGAGATATACACCGCCTTTGAGAACATATACCCGATGCTCGTGCAGTTCAGGAAACGGCAGCAGTATGGGTAAGACTACTACCTTGTATTGCTGCTTGTTGGCATTCTGACCTTTTTTTTTTTACTTTCTTCTGTATCTGACACGAATTCTTGCTGTACCAAACAGATAGGACGCGGTACACCTGGCAAATGGCACGAACACCTCCGTTGGGTATACGCTTCAGCACTGTACAAGTGTACATAACTGGATGGGGTGCCGGAACTCGTGGGCACCGACCGCTGGCGCCTATTTTCTTTTTCAGTCTTGTTTTTCTGTTTTGATGCGGACGAGGATAGGAGGGCAATTTGATACGAGAAAGAGCATGTAAAGCGATACGGCCCTAGAATAGATCTTGTAAAAGATCATAGCAATCATTGGATAACACCATGATCAATTGATCATGCTTGCATTCTAGTATTGGATAACACCATGATCATGCTTGCGAAGAATGCATCTTGAATCGTGTTAATGTGTTGTTTGTTGGTACGAGTGCATTCTAAAGAGCACCCTAGTAATTTGTAAAGTTCCCTCGATACTTCCAGGTACAATTTCAGTTATGACTGTTTGTGTGCCAACTATACAAAACATACGAAGTAGATTCTGAGAGGAAACTGTATTGGACCAGCATTGCAGCCAGCCCAGAACACAACATCACGGGTTTGGGCCATTCAGACGGCCTGCCGGCCCTGCCATACCAACACCCACCAAACCAGCAGGCCAGGCCTTTCCGCCATCGCCCCGGCCCCTCGTGCGTGTGCAGCCTGCCGCTGTGCCTGCCATCTCTACCACGCTGCCGGCGCGCGCGCGCAGGCGGGCACGCCGGGCGGCGAGCTCCAAGCCTCTAACCCCTCGCTTGCCCACCCCTTCGCCGGTTCGATCCGGAGGGCCCGGAAAGGAGGGCAGGAGATGCCGCCATCCTCCGCATTAGCGGCCGCCGCCGTCGCTGGCGGGACCGGTACACTCCCCGACTCCCTGGTGCGTTCCATTCCATCCCCTCCGGTCCTCCACAGCTTCCGTCTCGGCGCTTTCGCGGCGGCTCTGGCGCGGAGCGGGTTGTGTCATTGGGTGGGTGAACCTGGCAGCCTCCGATGATTGCGCGGCGCTGATCCTGTAACCGCGGTCGTGACATTCGTATCCGGCTGCGATTACATCGCCCATCTCTGTCAGCATGCGGTTCTCCCTTTGCTGTGCTGATTGATGGATGGCTTTGGCTTAGCTTTGTTGTGGGCTCCGTGGTGGCTTGGCGCGTAACAACTGTTTTGCGTGACTGAGCGGCCCTGCATTTTTACAACCAGATCAGGTATCGACCCTAGTTCTACATAAACTGCAACCTGACTGTTGGTCGACTGACTCTGCATGACAGGTTATATTGGACCTAAGGAAAATAGTCCTAAAAAAATTTATTATTCAAACATAGTTGGTGTGAAAACATGCTACAGCAAACAACACTTTCTGTTTATTTAGCTCGATACTTCAGTTCTCACCTGGTAACCATAATGTGACATGAAAACTTATCTCAACTTCAGTCGGAACCATATTTAGTAGTAGTGTTTTTTGGCTTGTCACTGGGCTGGAGGCTAATCACTAGTTAACAGTTTCTTGTCTGTCACATTGGCAATGGTACGCTAGCTGAAACCATTTCATTATGCTCTGAGATCTGTACATCTATATTCAACAGTTCATAGAAATGCACAATATCTGTCATAAATAATTGGAATTGTACTACTCTCGAGGGTTGTAATTTTTGTTTCGGTGATGACACTGCTGTCCTGAATGCTTCCTCTACATTATTTGTTTCTTTTATGACTGTGGCAATTGTTTTGTTATCGACATATGCATGAGAGTTCAAAACAATAACAATTTTTTGATAAATATGCAGTGGAATTTGAGTGAGTTTTGATAAATATACTGAATTCTATCAATTTCAGCAGTTACAAGCAAGTAACATGGAAGAGCATCATCTGACCCAAATATCTTGGTATTGACACTCAACTTCTCTAGTAGCTATGTAAGCTCTTTATGTACTCAATGCTACTATTGGAAAAGCATATACTGTCCAATATTTGGTGGTCAACCTGGAAGGATTCTTCAGAAAAGGATTGTGGAAAACTAATTGAACCAAGGTAGTATTTCAATCTATTTTTAGTGTGGACCCAATTGTATAGATGGTGAATTACTTAAGTATACATACTGTTGGATTGCTGTTCCAATCCTTCCTAATTGAACAAGCAGTTGGGTTTGAGTAAATGAGTTACCCATTCCGTGGCTTTTTATTATCTGCCATTTGAGTTCATGTCTTGTTCTGGCGTTTTGCAGCTTTCGCTTAGTACATCCTTGCTTGGAAATCATTTCTGCTTAACTCAATAAAAGATTTTCCATAAAAAAAAGAACAAGGAAAATAAGCCTCTAACTTATCAGAAATAACAGTCATAAAGGGTACGTGTTCTGTACAGTTAATGTAGAGGTATGCCTTTGTTTTCAATGCTTTACGTAGTTTTCCGAATCAGGGATAATACAATTAAGAATTATACTTAGCAGCTCCAACATTAAGAACTCTTTCTAGGATGGTGATTAACGACGTCGATGTGAGTGGATTATTATTCTATTCTTGAACAATCCTGCTGTCATCACACCCAGCTTGCACCATATCACGTCCAACATTATTTAGGTCGGTAGTCAAATTGTTATAGGACATGTAAGGTTTGTTTCCTTCTTTTGTAAAGCAGCTTATGTAGTCTTTGGTACATAATGCAAGTTATGGCGGGTGAAGCAATGATAATTTATTTGAAGGATATATCCTTTTGACTATGATTGAAAGGGTGGGCTGTATTGTTTGATGTGACATGTGTATAACATAGGATAAGGAGGATGACTGTGTGAAACTCAAGTATAATAGTATCTGGACTTTTATTCTTATCCAGCAAGTGGAGTGACTGAGACCCTGTGCTTATTTGTGATCTATTCAAGGCGTAGCCTGGATATCCCTACTAATTCCATTAGAATCGATTGCACATTCACCTAATATAGTGGTGCTCACTGCTTCCAATGTTCATCTTCGGAATGCCAAGCATCTGGTACAAAAATCAGGAACACCCAATCTGTATGGAGTCAAGGCAGATAATAATAATGATCAGATGCAATTATATTCTCTAAGACATGATGGCATCTTTACAACGATTCATTTATATTTCATCTGTTCCAATAAAAAGATCGCCTACACTTCGATGGCTTCATTCCAAATGTTTATTTCAGATGAAAAATATTAAGACTGGCATCTGCTGTTTGAGGAACTGTTAGGCTCATATCAGAACTCCACTATATCAATCTATTAGGTCCAACTTGGTGAGAATCTTCCTGCTCCGGGCTATGCAGGGATGATGAAAAGGTTTCCATTAATGGATATATATGAGCCCTATAATTCTTATCTAGCTTCTAGTTTAAATTATCACTATCAAAGTTGTGCAACTGTAAGTATGGCTTGTGAAAGTGACGCCTCAAAGGCCAACCCACTCGTATGGCTGGAAAGTTGCTAGAATTTGTATGCTCATATGTTCCTATCAGTGAACAGTTAGTTGCTATATTTCTAGGGCATCAAGATTCTCTATCGCAGTTCCTACTGTGGTGTTCAATTCCATTTTGAGCTCTAAGGCCAATCCTGGAATTAGCTAATTAGTCACCTGGCCCGCTAATCTAAATAATGTTTCAATATCTTACTGGATGATAAAATGACACACCCATGACTGGCCTGACAATGAAAGATGGTGTAGATAGGCATCCAAGTAAATGATAAAACCTGTTACTTTCTAAAGAACTGGGACTCCATCAATATGGAATATTTATCTTCAGCACCAGCCCTGAACTTACTGGACTCAAGTCCTACACGTGGTACAGGATGCTGATTAAATATTCCCTAATCTTGCAATTATTTGATATTTTTTTGGCACGTATGATTTGGTTTGGAACTTTTGTATCCTGTAGCTGAGATCCTGTTCATAACAAGGCTAGTTAGTGCAAGCAATAATTCATTGAAGCCCGCCTTCACAAATTTCTTTTATTGTAATAGAGATATTGCCGCACCATACCACACTTAAAATAAAGCACTGTTTGAATACAGAAGTACAGGGTACAAAGGAACGGAGGTGGTGATAATTGTTCTGTATGGGAAGGGGGTCCCATGGCAATGTTAACTATAGAGGAGGGGTGGAATGGTTGGTTACAGGGCCATGTGCAACGGGAGGGGCACAAGTGGGGAACAGGGGTTGCACGGGATAACATGGGAGCCATGTCTCTCCATGTTGCCTAGTGTGTATTTGTGTATAGCTTTCACTATTTGCTGGACTCCTCTGGCAAGGGAATAACGACCAACAACTCATAATTTTGCCACTTCAACTTTACATCTCCTACCCTTTTCCTGCCTCTATTAGCAACCAAAACAAATGGAAGCTTTACTATTTCCTCTTTTTTCCATTTTACTTTGGCAGATCCGATTCCGATTGGAGGTCATCCTCATGGTGAACGCGGAAGAGAATTCATTCTCCAAGATCTGATACTCTATTGAGTTTGGGTTTTTGACAAAGGGAATCAAAATGATTCCTCAAAAGCTACCTGGTAGTCAGCTTTGAGTTTCAGGGATTTGGCCAACTTGTCGTTCTATTATTATTTTCTACTGAACATAGATGGAGTTTCAGGGGAAGCCTTGCGTGCTATGGCCGTGGAGACAGATTGTGCATGTTGCCAGCGACTTTTACTCATTGCTTAAAGTTTCTGCACTGATCTAATGGAATGGATATCTGGAAGAGTAGTCTCCTAATGCCCTGCCACTTTGGTTCACTCACTGAATCATTAGGCATGCATGACAGACAACCAGAGCAGTGCACCAGAAATATTCACCTCTGCCAGTAACTAAGCATTTTCAGGTGAACTGGACTTCTGAGTTCTGACTGGCACTATGACGTTTTGGTCGTTTTGTGCTGCCCTGTAAGGACAATCTCACTCAAGTATGTGCTTTAGGTGATGGTACCTTTTGTGAAACTCTGTGGAATCTTTTCAGTAAAACTATGATAACATCGAACGATGGCACTTTAACCCAACCAGAAGGAAGCTCACAGCTCTGATAGCCACATGGGCATGACACCCTTATTGGTTATGGCTTCTGTGATTTTGAAAGTTCAGAGGTGTCAAAGGCAGCAACCACTTGGAGATCAACGTCTATCTGTAAGTTTGGTGACTTGCTTTGGTCCAGCTCAGATATACTTGTACATCAGTGTCTGGTTAGTTCCCAGGCCAATGGTCAGCTCTGCAATTTGCTCACCGTCGCCTAGTGGCACCAGTCTGGCACCTTTCCAAGTAGGTACATCAACATTTCTATGCAAGATTGCTATCATTGTGCTGCATCCACTGTGTCATCCTGGTTAGTGGCGCAGATATTGGAGTATAAGCATCTACTACACATATAATCTTTTGGCATCAGGAGACTTGTATCATCGCGCGCTCGTATAACTCCACACAGGCCCAACCAAATTGGCCGGCTCTCCTTGATTGTGGCCGTTGAAGCATTGTTGTCAACAGTTGGTCCTAGCTTCACTTGTTGGGTAGGTGCTGCTTCAAAAGGTTAATGGAGCGCACCATATAGCTAGCTTTGTACAGCCACACAAGGCCAGGGATTATGGAGGGCCCAACAGTTGGCAAAGGTTAACATGTCGAGCCAATGACAGCTCCCGTCTTGGACAAGAACAATCTTGGAGGTTTGCTGCAACAGAAATGGTCCTCCCAGGCACACAGCCTAAAGCCAGTGCGGTACAGTCTTTTTCTCCCAAGAAAGAAGCTTCCTTTTCCTCTAATAGTGCCAGCCTAATCCTCGGTTAACCCCGCACCCGGGTAAGAGGATGAGGTTGAAAGAAGGACGGGGAGGGAGGGAATCCTGGCTCTGATTTGCTGGGAAGCTGTTCAGTTCCTTCAGGCGCAAGCTCTAATTATTCGGCGAGCTTAGGAGTCACGTCTCGGCATGTGATTCGATATCGGAGGTACGCCGAGGCTTGTGGCTAACCCCTGGAGCGTGGTCCAGAGCGACGCAAGCTATATGTGCTAGATTTGCCATTTCATCTTGCAATCATGGATGGTTCTGCTTGATTAGTTACTTGCAAGCCTGAAAGAGGACAAAGCCACGAAGGGGGAGAGAGGAAAAAAAAGAAGAGATGCTTACATGGTCTCCAGCAACACGGGACCATGCGTGTTTCGCTGGACCATCATGGATAACCTTCACCACGGCTCGCCGGCACGCAGTAGGTGCTGCGCTGGTGGACCATGGTCGCTATTCCATCCGGCGGGGTCCGGTGCTTAAAAATGCGTCGTTTTCTGACGTGGCATGGTGGTCTGTGAGGAGGCGAAGTTGCTACTGATTTCTGTTAGAATCTGCGGTTAAACTAAAGGTATGAAATTTGGCTAGAGAGAAAAGAAATGTGTTACTGTTGCTTTCAGTAGGTCAATGTAAATATACATGTTTGCTTGTACTGCTAGCTAGCCAAACTTTGAAAAGTCTAATTCTAACATGTTTACTCATATGGTGGTCATCTGCTCATCTGTATTCATCATATACCCTCTCTCTTCAATTTGGAAGTTTCTTTATGGACAGCTGAAAACTCTCTTCAGATAACCAGACTAGGTAGCAAGCAGGCGTTTAGAACTTAATTATCTTGCTACAGGACTGTGTAATTAACTAATTTTGTATTCCCGGTGCATTCTGATGCGGCCATGCTCGCACGCACAAGTAATCTCATCAGCCTCAGCGATCAGCAGCATGCTGCTGCTTTGTGTGACGCTGACACAACAGAACACGACACGCATAGCTCTCCCGGCGTCGGAGGGAACCTTTTTTTCTCACTTCTTTTTCTACCCCAGCCCAGGCCCCTTTACCTTGCTTCAGCTCCATTCAGCCGTGCTGGTGTGCAGTGCAGTGCAAAAGCCGCATGGAATCGCCGCAACTTTTCCCCCCGGGGGGATCTTAAACATATATGTGCCGTGTGTCAGTGCAGCTAGCGTTAGAGTTAATATATATGTGTATATATATATATAAATATAGTAATCAGATCAAAAAGAAAACTGGCACATCATGGTGTCGCTGTCAGGGCGGCGTAACGCAAAGCCATTTAAGAAACTCAGGCTTGCACACTTGTACCGCCTCGCCTTTGATCGATCTGATCTTATCATTTGCGTTTGCGTCGCGACCCAATCATTTTAACATCCGCCTTTTCTTGCACTAGGGACGATGCCCTTTTTCCTCTTTACCGGTTTGTCACCCTAGGGACGCATGATGCGCCCTTGATGCCTCCACCCATTCGTACCCTACTCTTTCGGGTGGTTTAATCTGGCGCCGACATGCGTGCAGGTGTGTCATGTTAGGTTAATTAGATTAGACTATTATAGTATTTGCATTGCTTATACTAGCACACACCTGGAAACAACTGTGAGGATACATATATACGCTGTATATGTTGATCCAACCTACTTCCTCCATTTCAAATTACTATTCGTTTTGACTTTTCTACGTACATAACTTTTGCTACGTATCCAAACATAATATATATCTAGGTGCATAGCAAAGCTATGTATCTAGAAAAGTCAAAACGAATAGTAATTTGGGACGGAGGAAGTATATAATTAGACAATGAAATAGTGAATATTGTTGAAAGAAATACTCCCTTCTTTTATCAGATATATGAACTAATTAGCTTGTCTTAAACATCATGAGGTTATACTAGGACTGTGTACACATTAGGATGCCTTTTAGTTCACACCGCCTTTGCTGACGTTACACAACACCGAGGGGGATGGTTGGTCACCTAGTATTAATTAGTACATTGAAATTGATAATCGAACTCTGGTTGGCTAGGTGACAACAAGAGATTCCTTTTGCCATATAGGAGTACTCATTTCCATTTTGTGTTCATTCTGAACAAAAAAGGTTGTTTAGGTATATTAATCCAACTTGGATGAAAAATTGAGCTACTATTTTTGTCAGTTAACTGGATGTGTACAGTGTACTTGCTGTCGTTTGCGTTGCCAGCCAGACGAACCAATTAGATTTTGAAGAAATGCTAGTTTTAGTCTACGGATAACATATTGCCATCATGTGGGTGTCATTATCAGCTAATTAGCTATGTGACTGCTACAGACATCCATGGATTAACTAAATCGATGACTCTAATTAAACAGAGACACCTAACATAGAGACCACACCATCCGAATGCAAAGGGAAGGTCAGTTCTGCGATCTTGCTATTTCGAACTAGACTGCTTTCTTTTTTTCAAGACGAAGTGTGTCAAAATAATTGTAGGTTTCCGTGTTGTGCGCCAGAAATAGTAGTTTGCTGCAACATGTATATCATCATATCAATATAGTTTTTGATTTCTCATATGTACTATGGTTTTTTGCTCATTTCGAAATCACGAGGAAATTCACAAAAATCTAGCCTATACCCTCTTTGTGGATAGGAGGCAAGCTTTCTTTAGTGAAACCACAGTCATTTCAAGCTCTGCAAACGCTGGAGTTGAATTATTAGGCCATTAATTGGATCGGAGTTATATTAGATCGAGATCCAGCAAATTTTTACTTGCTAGCTTGAGCTAGCTTGTCACGTGATCGGGATCAAGTGATAGATCCCGGATCGACCCATGCAAGAACACATGCTTGCACTCTGTGGACTCTGGTAATTGGTAAATCTACAGAGCGTCGCCTTGGGCGTAGGGCAGACGGATCCAACAAGAGTTTGGTATGCTGCTAGTCATATCGATCGTGCAAGCAGGATGATGGATAGATGTTTGGGATGGAAGAGCCAGCTCGAAGTCTTGAGCCTCGGCATGCGTGAGCGCGGGCAATCGTACTTTTCCCTGCCATACGCCCCTGCTCCCTCTGTACCGGAATCAGGAGAGAGTACCCGGTACGGTTCTGATGCTTGCAGTGGATAGCTAGGTAACTGCTTGCGCATATATTTCTATTTTTCTTTTCTTTTTCTTCAACTGTGATTTTCAGAAGCTTCTCCAAAGTAGCCTCAACTTATTCATCAAAAACCAGGAACTTTGTTGGAATTTCACAGGGATTATTCATATGAGAAGCGTAGCAATTTCCTTACGACATGATGAAATTTACACGCTATTGTCAGAAAAAAAAAATCCGTGTTGTAAATTGAGGCAAATTGGATATAGTAACATTTCACATGACTAGAACCTGATGCCACACGAATTCAATCCACTGCGGGAATGGAATTTACCCGAAACAAGCGGCCGGCGCCGTGTGGATTATTACAGCGGAGTACGTCGTCACCAGGAGGAGAAGAGAAATCCGCGTGTAGCACAGGCGGTGTTCGCCTAGCCGGGCACATCGAGGCCCCGCCGGGGAGTAACAGCGCCTCGTGAACCGTGGAGTCACCGCACATGCTGCCGCGCAGTGAAATCGTACGCCGTGCTTTTTTTCCCACCTTTTTACCGCACCCTGCTGACGCCCGCCATCTTTTACTGCTGCTGGCACCCCGTCTGCTCTGCGTACCTGGATGCCCGGACGTACGTCTCAGCCAAGAGAAGAGAAAGAGAGGGAGAGAATCTTCTGCGGCTAGGCCTGCATGAGAGTTTGCCATGGCCATGCACAACCCTCATCAGTGTGTGCGCCTGCCACAGATGGAATGGAGATGAGAAAATGGGGAAATTTTACCGGGCTCGGAATGTCCCTCGGCTCTAGAGGTCTGTGTGTGTGCATGCCTTCGCCTTCTGGCTCTCGGCTACCTTTTCTAATCATTAGAAAAGCTGCCGGCGTTCGAGTGAGTGGCACAGTTGTTGTGTTAACTTGTGTGGGGAGCTACGGCTAGCCTACTACTACTA
>NC_028458.1:13591017-13597270 GCF_000263155.2 Setaria italica | reverse complement strand
GGGGGGGGGGGGGCAAAACGGGAAGCAGTGCTGCATGCAATGTGGGCTCCTCTGGACATGTCTGATCCCTACCACCCCCTTCTCTCTCTTTCACCACTCCTCTCTACTCCTTGTACCTTTCTCACCTCCCCATGTGCATCATTCAGCCAGCCTGCGGCAACAAGAAAGTGGTAGAGCCATACCCTCCCTTCTCATGCTAATTGCCCGAGAGCACACACACACAGAGAGAGAAACACTACCCCTTCATTCCACAGAGAGAGAAAGAGAGAGGCTGAAAGAAACATTGTTGCTACTTGCTAAGAGAGAAAAAGCTGAGAGCTCTGATCAACAAGTGTTGCATGTAGATGCAGAGTGCACTGTAGCAACAAGAAGGCGCAGCAATGCAGCATGGCATGGCCAGTGGCGCTGGTAGACCAGTGTACCACTACTACACATGCTACTATGCTAGAGGCAGCAGCAGGCAGAGGCATCTCATCTCATCATCAGGACGTATCGATTTATCATGCTTTTCCAGCCGACGAAAGCAAGCCTCTTGGTCCAGCAACAAACCGAGACGAGTGATGTGAGTGTGACGACGACGCGAGAGAGAGAGAGCGAGGGCTAGCTATAGCAGGGGCCAGGGCGCCGGCCGGGCCTGCGACGCGAGCCCGAGCGCAGAGCGCTGCGGCCACCACGCTCCCCCGTGTCCGCGCGTAGTTTTTAGCAGGGGCGTCGATCCCACAGCGGGGGGCGCCCCTTTTTAACTTTTTATGGCGGACACGCCACCCCACGCTCCAACCGTTTCAATACGGATCCCCAGCCGGGCAGCCACCCTGCCTGCCTGCCGCCTGAGCGCTGAGCCTGACCTGACTGGCCCCAAACCAATTTTGTAGCTTGCCAAATGGATCATCATATTCATATACTCCGTACTACGAGCCCAGACGCCCTGGCGCCGACTCCGAGGCATCTCGAGGCTTTATTTACAGGGAATAACATTTTTTCCTCATAGAGTAGGAGCATCTCATCGAGTACTAGCTAGCTAGGAGCAAATCAAATTCACAAAGGGGTGAATGGATTTTTTATTGTATGAAGTGTTAGTTTTCTCCCTTCGTTCATGTCTAGCAGGTGTTTAATTTTTCTGTTTGCCATCCCTGCATTGTTGAGAGATGTTTTTTTTTATGTAGGAGGTGACAAGATTTTTCAGCGAGGTTACCATGCGCATCAATCTGCTTAGAATTGGGGTGGCGATATAGCAAATGTCTGGATTACGGATACTAGACTAGGATGTGCTTATATCCTTGTCAAATGTGTTCTCCGATTCGTAAATAGGCAGGTTGAGCCAGTGTTGGCAACCATCATAAGAGATGATATATAGATCTAGACTTGGTTGAGTTTTAAAACATGGTAAATTTGGTTATTTTTCTATGCTACCATACCTAAATCCATGGAACTTAGGTTCAAACTTGTGTATATATGTCGTATAAAAAATACCCAAATGCCGAAGCATATCTATCATTAAAGGACAACACATAATGCACATACATTTTGCAGGAGTATCAAAGGAAAGAAATAAAATCCCTGCAAGAATTTCCTTCAAAAAAAATTTTGTACAAGGATGAGGAAACTTCTATATTCCAAAATTGGACTCGTCCTTTATTTCATTAAAGAAAAATTGTGGGACCATTCTTAATTATAAATAATATGAGTATTCCATCTCCTAACCATTTTTTTAAATTTTTGTTTATACTTTGAATTTGTAGCTTTCTTAACATTTTTTTCACATATAGGTTATTTTCCATGATTACCTTTGAGAGGCAGTGTGCTTGATTTCGGATCCGATACAATCGTTCAATAGCATTCTAGGACCATATGGGATGCAATAATTTCACAAGATTTTTGCATGAATGTCATGGGGAACAACTAAAATCCAATAAAAATGAGAGAAATAATTGCGAAGGGACTCATCCTTTATTTCAATAGAGAAATTTTGTAATTATGCTAATTGTATTTTCTAAATAATACGATCATTCCTTCTTCCTAACCATAATTTTGAAAATTAGTGTGCCTTTTCAATTTGTAGCTTGCATCATACTTTGTCAAGTATGAGCTATTTTCATGGATTATATTAGCCTTGAGGTGCAGTATGCCTAATTTTGGATTTGATCATATAGTTTAAGAAAATCGTGACTCCATCTCCCTCATGGTATATTTAATCTTGGCATGCATGTGAGGGCGATCTCTCAAAGGTATACTAATCTTGGCATGTTAGTATTAATAATAATAGGAGATCCCTTATTGGATCTCAACACAATATTTACAATAAATGGCACATTGGATCCTAGAGTATAATCAGAACTGAGCAATGTAATTTTATCTTACACAGCTGACTAGATTGCTTTTTTAAACAAAGTTGACATATAAAATCACACTTGAAAGCACTTATGGTACGATAATAACAAGAATATAACATATAATATGTCTCATGTATACACTGTAAAAGTTCGGTAACAACAGTTTGAGAAAGAAAGAAAAAACTTAGGTAATTCGTAATGGACAGTTTACTTGGTTGGAAAAATATAAAAGAAATGTTGAAAATGAAAAGGGAAAATAAGGAAGGATAATGAAAAACTCCCGCATGCACCAGCTCTGGCTCTTCTTGTTCATGCCCATGTCGAGCAAGTCCTTTCCATAACTTTTTCACTGCTCCCATGCAACAATCTACCCCACTGTAGAGTAGTAGTCGCATGCACAAAATTTACCCAGTAACAGTGCGTACATGCACTGCGTCATCTGCCTCCCTTTTTTTTTTTTTGCCACCTTGTCTGCTTGTTCTCTTTAACCGCGCGATGGAGCCCTTATTACCGCCTTCACGTGCCGTTTTCACCGCACCAAATTTTCAACCTCTCCGTGAACACCCCAATGCTTGAGGGTTCTTATTAATTACCACAACAAATCAATAAATAACCACATCTCACCACCAATTTTTTTACTGTAACACCTAAGAGGCGACCACTGTAATTTAACACAGCAACGAATCAAGAAATAGGAGGATATGGTGCGGGTATGTGGCAGCGACGACGACGACGACATTGATCGAGGTGTCGCTGCGTGCATGAGGAAGAGAACTGCCGGAGCTTGGAAGAGGGGGAGAGCTGTTGAGGTTTTGAGGTTTTGAGGTGTAGAGATATAGACGAGCATGGAGGCGACAGGTAGGTAGATACAAAAGGTACATGAGAGAGAAATGGAAGCCATTGATGAGAGGAGATGAGAATCACCGGGGGTGAAAATGTTTGGGGAGCGGATGGCCGGATCGATCACTGGACCATGCCCAAGAAAGATCCGGCTGTTGTTGTCGCGGCCGCGGCCGTGCTGGGAGCGGTGGTGCCGGGCGGATTGCCGGCGCCGCCGCCGCCGGCGTTCGGCCTGACCACGTTCTGGTGCTGCTGCTGCGGCTGTTGGTGGTGGTGGTGATGGTGCTGCCGCTGCTGGAACTGGATCTCGTACTGCATTTTGTTGCCGTCGACGTCGTCTTCGTCGTCGTCATCGTCGTCGTAGTCGTCCTCATCCTCGTCTATGTTGTCGCTGTCCGCGCCGTCGATTCTGTTGTAGCCGCTGACCACCGCCTGCGGCTGCGGCCTCTGCTCCATCATCTCCTTCATGATGTCCTCTGGCTTTAAATGTGCAGCGTTATGCAATCAGCATTGGATCACCAAAAACGAACAGCAGGTACCACATGTACGGTGCAGTTTGGCTATGGCCACACCAACAACGCACATGCAAGTGTATGTCTATGTGTGAGTGGCTAGCTGGCTTACCTTCTTCGCCGCCGAGGCCGAGCCGCCGCCGCCGCCATCTCCGAAGAACCTGCTGGCCGCAACGCTGCCGTTGCTCGCCTGCGCTTGCATGCCCCCGGAGCCGCCTCCGCTGGTGCCGTGCTCCGACGCGCCGCCGCCGTTGCCGTTGCCGCTGCCAGCAGCGGCGTTGCTGCCGCCGCCGTTCTTGGCCGCGTGCTGGGACGACTGGGAAGGCAGTGTCGGCGGTGGCGGAGTCTGTGAGATGGGCGCCGCGGCCGTCACCTTGACCGTCTCCGGCGCCTGTGTCGACGGTGCGCTGCTGGCGTGCACGGCGGCTGGTCCGGCGCCGGCGCCGGAGGAGCTGAGCGCCGCCTTGTTGCGGTAGAGCGCGTCGAGCTGGTGGAAGTAGGGGCACGTCTTGGAGTCCTCGGGCCGCTTCTTGTTGCTCTCCTTCACCTTCTTGAAGTACTTGTTGATGTTCTCCCACTTCTCCTTGCACCGCTTCGCGTTCCGGTTGTAGCCCAGCCGCCGCATGCCGGCGGAGATCTCCTCCCAGAGGGGCCCCTTGGGCCCGGCCTCCTGGTACCGCGTGTCCAGGTTGCTCCGCAGCTGGATCAGCGCGTGCACCTCCGCCTTGGGCCACCGGGACGACGTCGCGCCGCCGCCGGACCCGTCGTAACCGGGGGTATCGGCATGCGCCGCCGTCTCGGCCGGCGTCATGACAATGTCCGTGCTTTGCTGCTGCGGTGGTGCTGGCGTTTGCGGCGTGGCCGGCATTGGCGACCTCTGCGGCGGCAGCGAGGGCTGTGGTTGTTGCGCGGGCGGAGGCTGCGAGGCTGGTGGCTGCGCCGGCGCCGGCGTGGCTGCTGGCGAGGCGGAGGCGATGGGCGTGGGGTGCGGCTGGGGCGGCGGTGGCCTCGGATGCGACGGCGGCGGCATGGCGTTGATGGTGGGCGCAGCGATGGACGGCATCGGGATGGTCTGCCCGGTGATCTTCTGGATGAAGGAGAGCACGGCGGCGTCGCGGGAGGCAGCCATGGCCCGCTCCTGCGCGAGGATCTCCTGCTCGCGCGCGAGCCGCGTCATCTCCTGCCGCCGCCACGCCTCCTCCCGGATCATGCGGTCCTGCTCGCGCTTCTCGATGGCCTCCAAGAACCGCTGCTGCATCGCCTCCTGCCGCTCCATCACCTGCTTCATCAGGCCCTCGAAGAACCGCATCATCTTCCCGCTCCCGCTGCCGCTGCCGCTGCCGCTCCCGCCGGCGGCGGCGCCGCCCTCCGACACCCTCTTCCTCTTGCCCCGCTCGTCCGCGCCGCCACCCAGCTCCTGGGTGCCCTCGTCGTCTGAGTCCTCCTCATCGGAGTAATCCTCCGTGTTGGACGTCGAGAAGCTCATCTGGTTGCCCAGGGCCATCGGCATCCCCGCGCCGCCGATCGCCACGGCAGGCGGCGGCTCGGCAGGCACGCGCAGGGCCGAGGGCCTCGCCGCGCCGGAGGACGACAACCCGACAGAGGTCGCCGGGGGCACGAACGACGCCGCCTGCGCCGCCCCGCCGGTGCCGTGCAGCGCCTCGAGCTGCGTGAAGAAGCGGTACGTCTTGCCGTCGTTCCGGCCGGCGCGGCTCTCCTTGGTGCGCTTGTAGTACTTGTGCACGTTCTCGAACTTCTCCTTGCACTTCTTGGCGCTCCGGGTGTACCCCTTCTCGGCCAGCTTCCTGCCAACCACCGCATCGATCGTCATTAGCAACAGCAACAAGAAAAAAAAGAGCTTATAATTACCTTGTATCCAATTCAATGGCGTACCACCGCCACCAACCACCGCGATTTCAATCATACATGCAAGGCAACTGTAGCCCTCACACAAAAGTTGCATGCATGTAGAATTTTACTCGATTTGGGCACCATGGAAAAGATAAAGAAAGGCATATGCACACACACATCCATGCAGCACTAGCAGTGGTAAATCCCAAGAAGAATGCACAGCGCAGAGGAGGAAGAAACTGGGAATAAAAATTCAACCTTTTTGCGCGAAATTCAGAGACCGGAGAGATAAAGTTTGGGATTGATGCCTCCGGATCTGAAGCTTTGTGTGAATATCGCTACTCGTGTCTACTGCTACTGCTTCCTCTTATCAAAGAGACAAAGTGATAGATAAATTGGTGGGGGTGGGGGGTGGGGGGGGGGGGGGGGGGGGGGGTTTTTTTTATGTTTTGATAGGGGGTTTTCTTATTAGTTATTGAGATTATGCTGGTTATTTCACGTACCTAGGTTTGGCTTCGGAAATGTTTTTAACACTTTGGAACTCATGGAGTGGTTTGCGGGGAAAAACGAAATGTAACTGACGTTCCACTTAGGGAGTATTCTTAACACGAACTCTTTTGAACTTTATAACAATGGCTATAAAGCACAAGTGGCACCTGGAGGGACTTTGCTTATAATTTCCTTTCATATCTTGCTCACCAAAAGAATTAGACAGATTCA
>NC_028458.1:13575659-13590917 GCF_000263155.2 Setaria italica | reverse complement strand
GAGTTTAAAACCTCACGACTCAGCGGTACCTATTACAACTCTAAAACCATGCATGGGGAACCTCACCTCGAAACTTCGGCACACCACGGTGGCTGGCTTCACTGTCGGCCTTCCCCATCAATTCCATAACCCGTGTAGTCATTTAACTAGAATGAGGGATCGTACCCGTACTATATATTCCTATAATCCTTGGTAGGATTTTTTCGGGGAAAAAGTGGGGGGAGGAGAGCGATATCGTGCTATTTTAAAAATGGAAAAGTCACTGTGCTCGTGAAGGATGGTTAAGGAAAAAGGTAAAAAAGAAGTGTTCTTTAGCCGGGTAAATAATTAATTAACTGCGCCTTCTAGCTAGAGCCAAATCGCGCCAGGGGCCGGTCCCGGAGGCCGCCGAGATTTCATGCAGCATTCCGCCGACGAGAATTCCGCCGCGGCGGCGCGCCAGGACGACGGCGCCGGCGCCGGCGCGTGGCGAGTGAATTCGTGCAGTGCGGTGGTGCTCAAGAATTCAGCGAGTTGTTTACCTAGAGACCTGCTCCCAGAGGGGGCCCTTTGAGGGTGGCGTCCCGGAAGGCGGCGTCCATCTCCGACCGGATCTTGAGCAGCTCCAGCGTCTCCTGCCGCGGCCACCGGTTGCCCGCGGAGCCGCCGCTGGCGCCCTCCTCGCCGGCGGCAGCGGCCGCCAGGCCCTCGGCGTCGAAGCCCCCGGCGCCGGCGCTGGATACGCCGAGCTCGTCGTACTGCTGCTGCGCCGGCGCAGGCGGCCGGCTGCTGATGGGTGACGGCGCCTCGGCCAGCGAGATCCGCTGCCCGGCGCCGCCGGCCGGCGAGAATGGCGGCGGCATCTCCACCTGCTGCGCGCCGAACTGTTGCGCCGGACCTCCACCGCCGCCGCCTCCTCCTCCTCCTCCCCCTCCCCCGTGCTGCTGCTGCTGCATGCTAAGAGCTCCTGCTCCCGCACACGCGCACTCGTGCGCGTCGCCCCGTGTTACCACTGGGGAATGGAGGTGATGAGACGATCAGTACATGAGGGACAGGTGAAAAAGATGGGAGGCGAGGACAACTGGAAAGAGGAGAGATGCGGACCTCAGAGAGATAGAGAGTGGAGGAGGAAAGGAGGAGAGGGAAAAGAAGGGAAAGAAGGGGGGAGGAGGAGAGGAAGTAGCCAGAGAAGAAGAAGGGGAGGGAGCACTAGTACTGCAGGAAGGAAGGCTGGCAAAAAAATGTACTCCTGCTAGAGAAGGAAGAAGGGAAGAAGAAGAAGAGGGAAAAAAGAATTAAGATACCATCAATAAGCAGCCTTCAATAAATAATAGTAGGGAGGATGGAGGAGAGAGAAGGAGAATGTGGTTGCTGTGAGGAAGAAGATGGGGGGTATGTAGGGTGAAGGAGAGAGAAGATGAGAGGTGAAAGTTGAGAAATGTTGAGTACTGCTGCAGGAGAGAGAAAGATGGAGGTCTGCAGAAGATGATGAGGGAGATGATGTGGGAGATAAAACAAACAAGATGCTGCGCTGTCAGGGGGGGGGGGGGGGGTTTACCTCCCTGCCTAATAACACTTGTTAGGAAAACCCAAAGGACCGGAAAGAGGGAGAGGAGTGTAGGGCAAAAAATGGTAAAAAAAAAAACATGTGAAGCACGAGAAAAAAAGGGAGGGAGTGCTGGAAACTTTGGAATGAGTGAAAAAAGGGTGAAAAAAATGGAGGAGGCTTGTAACAAAAGGGAGAAGGGCACAAATACCTCTCTACAAAACTCCCTCTACCTCAATACCCATGGAGGAATATGTTGGAATCTGTGACCATCTTACTTATTTTTCCCCCAAAATATCTAGTCATATGATATGCACAAGATTTTAACATTAGTTAAAAGAATACAGTAAAATTTGGATGCATCTTATGCATATGGTACCCAACATCACAACTTATATTTTTAAAGAATGATTAATAAAAATAAATTTAGATGGTCTGAGGTGATAAATAACTGGTTTCAGTGGTGAGATATCCTGAGGTGCCAGGACCATTGGAGCATCCAAGGGACACCAAGAAAAAATTACACCAGCCCAAGGTCAATTTTCTAGAGCAAGAAATCCACACATAGTATTGGCTAACTTACAAAAACCTTTTTTAACTATCAGACACACAGAACAGAATTAGTTAGGGTAGAAAAAGCAAAAAAGAAAGGGAGAAATAAAGGCAGTAGTAGGAGTGTGAAGAGGCAGACAAGACCACATTATAACAGCTGTAATGTGGGCCCTCCCGGAGAGCGAAAGAGGTGCAGAACGTGCCCGGCGATTAACGCGGACCCCCATCCCCACCCGCCCCCCAAACCAACCCCACCAAAGCGACCCACAGGAAGACGCCACTGGTCTGTGGGGCAACGGAGTCCTCCGGGCCCACAGGTCATGCGGACAGGGTGGGGTTGGATGCGTGCCCGAGTGGAACATGGGGGGTATAAAAATGGCCATGCATTGGCATGTTGTGGTTAATCCCTCACTTTCCAGGTAATAAATGCTGATGTGGCCTTTGTTAATGAATAGACAAAAAAATCTGGGCGATTAATTAAGTTAACGACCCCAATTATTATTCCCTGCTTAAGTTAATGTATGGCACGACGGGGTTTCCATCTCGTTTCACATGGGAATATTTTTTTTCTTAGAACAGGGCTGCGTGGGTTGAATCGGAGTGCCGCTATGGTCACAAGATATTGGTACCAGAAAAGGAAAATTGTGTGCATACGGATTAATTTTCCATGACTGTAGGAGTAATTAGGATTCTCCGTATCTTCTGTGTATTCGTGTATTGATTTTCCGTGTATCTATTGTGCAGCATGTTAAATTGAAATAATGATTAGGATTCGTCATATCTTTTGTGTATTCATGTATTGATTTTATGCATATCTTATGTCCAACATGTTAAATCAAAATGTTGCGAGCCACATAGATTTATAGAAATTATATCTTTAACATTCATTATTTTTCTCTATCTATATTGACGGTTTTATGTTCGCCGTATCTTTTTTTCTATGCATGCATATGGGGATTTTAGGTGCCGCTTTTAATTCGTCGTATCTTTGCATGCCTGGCATGTTGAACAAAAATATTTAGCATGTAGCTCATAGATATCACTATATCTAACTCATCAATTTGTTTGTGTCTATACTCAAGTTTTTAGGTTCCCCGTATCTCTTGTCAATGTATGAATATTATTATACTAGGAGTAGTCTTGGCTCAAATTTTAGCATATCTGAAACACTGAGTGGCACCAAGATCTCATTATATCTTTAACTTGTTGGCACACGATTTGCTACGTCACCATGTAATATGGCATAAATGTAGTGCCGCAAAACGTGTCTCTAAATCTAGACTCATTCTTTTTCTAGAAAAAAAAGATGCATACATAGTGTACTGAAAACACATGTGATTTGTTATGTAATTGTATCCCAATAGCATATATACATGAGTAGTCCCTTTTCTTTAAATTATCTTATTAATATATATTCCATGTATCATATGGTATCACAAAAATACTAAAATTGCAGACGCTCCTATATGTATATACGAAGATACGCTCATCGATTTCTCCATAAATATCTTTGTTTTTAGGTTCACCATATCTTTTCTCAATATGTATGAACGTTATTGGATCATATCTTTGAGGGTCACCTACCCTAGTCTTAGCATATCTTTGCCACCCACATGTTGAATCAAATTGTTTGAGTAACACAACAATATTGCTGTACCTTTAACTTCTCAGCACATGATTTGTTACATCACTCTATCTAGTGGCTTAAATGTAGTGTGGTAAGATAACAACTTTTAAAAAATGATGTATAAATCAAATAAAACACATGCGATTTGTGATGTGACCGTACTCGATATCATAAACGTACATGCAGAGGCTTCTATGTAAATAGTACTATTTTGCTTCTATATTTGCATTTTATACTCATCAATTTTGCTTCTATATTTTCATTTTAGGTTCCCCATATCTTTTTTATGCATGAACGATATTAGATCATAATTTTGTGTGTCACCTTTAGTTTTAGCATATCTTTGTCACCCAAATTCCTGAATCAAAATGTTTGAGTAGCTCCTAGATATCACTATCTATGACTTGTCAACGCATGATTTGTTATGTCACTCCATCCAAAGGGCATAAATATAGTGCGTCAAGATAACACCTATAGAAAAATGCACATATGATGTGTATCTAAAAAATGCATATATGATTTGTTATTATGTCATGCATAAATTAATGTTGTGGAGTCTCCTTGCTTTCAATGTTGCTTACTACAAAAATACTAAAATGGTGAATGCTCCTATGCAAACATAGAAAGGATATATGGGCGATCCACACACCATTTTTCGTAGACGAATTCTCATTATATCAGCCATCAAATTAATAATACATATATCAACTATCACTGACAATGAGCATGATTTATTGATATGCAATGTGATATATAGCATATAAGTAATATAATATATATATATATATAGTACTGTTCTTGAAACTTACCATAGACTTCTGTGGTGCCATCTGGGTGCGCGTAGCACTGCACTAGGGCTGGCAATACGCTGAAATTAAGGGTGAGAGAAAGAGGAGGAATCTTTCCCTCCAGGTGGCACACGATCCCACCTGCATCACCCATGATCTGCCGGGCGGAGGGTAATGATTGATGATGCCTTGAGGGGTGTAAAAGGCTCCCTCCCAAAATCACCACATTAACTACACTGCTAACTACACTGCTAAGCCACCGGGAACCTTTTTGCGTGCAGCCGGCGGCGGACGGTGGCAGCTCCATGCATGTCCATGATGATTTCAGAATTTACAGTTTTTCAGGTGGTAAAATTCAGCATCCGTGGACAAGTCGGCTATATGCCCAGTAGAAACTTTTACTTTTCCTATATTGACAAAACTTATATAGTATGATCCCACATGTATATAAGCATCTAGCTAGTTATTAACAATGAAGTTCTTTTACACCTACCCATATTTTTTTTTCTTATAGAGTTTCTTTTTGGTGTTAATAGGTTAATTGCAAGGTGCTAATTTCCAAATATGTACACTTGTACCTCTAGCCACCCTGAAAAAACACCTCATGCTGGATTTCCCAAAAAAAAAAGATAAAAAACCTGGAGTCAAACAACAACAGTAACTTAGACCAACTGTTATAGTTGAACTCAGAAATCGGACAGGAAAAAAAGCCCACACAAAGCAGTAGGTGAGTTAGACTTTTTTTTTACCACGTGCTGTATGTCTACAGCCAGAGAAAGCCCAGGCTATCCTACACCACATATCATGCGTTTTGTTTTTTTTTTTAAAAAAAGTATCATGCGTTTTGTTTTTTCTTATCTATATCAAGAAAAGGAAAACTGGTAGCAGACGTGTAGGTAATTTCCTTCCATTTCTTTATTGGCAAACATCTCATTAGCTATAGCATCACCATATTATCCGGTGCTAACTATTTATGTATACGCTGTCTAATCCCCATTTTTCATTAATCAGATGTAGGCCCCACACACTTGCAGGTAGTAGATGCCAACTTCCCTGACCACATTGGCGGCGCGTGTTAATCCACACAACTGTTGCGACTTTAATCGTGTTTTTTTTCTTTTCTTTTCCTCGTCCCAAACTCATCCGCTTAGGTACGGCCGGTGCCAGTGCCGTGTGATGCTGCGGCGTCACTTTCTGATGGGATGCATGCACGTCAATGGAGGTTTACCATAAAAACTCAGCTCATCAGATCCAACAGCATACTGTAGTGAATGACAGTGGTGGCAACCTCGACCGGCTAGCTAAAAAGTTGGATTGGATCTGGTAAATTCACTTGGAATGTTTCTGCCCACAAAAGGTAAATTAATTAGTTGTTGGCTTGTTGCCCATTGCCCCCACATAGCTTGCGTCATCCATCTTCTCCATTGGCTTTGGTTTCTTTTTTGTTTATATATTGTTCAATCAATCACCGCATATTCTGTTCCGTTGTTAATTTCCAAATATTTTTTTGGTGATGCTTTTAATCCGGTTCCATTCATTGCTGAGCAAATAAATGGATTGTTGTTGTTGTTGTCAGTCTCGTCATTTTCTAGCTAGAGCAAGAGTTTCTTTCTAGTCCAGTTTTGGACCTGACGTTTTAAAGAAAACACTGAAGAGATGCTGACAACCTTCCTCTCAACTGAGCTTGTTAAATCACGATCAAATTATTCCCCGCGTCAATCGGGCCGTTACCTCCCTGCAGCTCTTCCACACTTTGATCAAACATCAAGTCGGTGGAAAATCAGGCTGCCTGAATTGTTCGTTTCTTCCGCGCTTAGTGCAAGCACATTTACATGGTTGATTCGTGAAATGGTTGGTAGGAAGATTCACAGGCTGCCTGAATTGTTCTTTCTTTTTTTCATGATGAAGGTAGGGGTAAGTGATCAGGTAGTGGAGCCATGTACTGACTTTCATAGTCCATTGATCCACGATCCGGAGGCTCTAGTTACACAAATAGTTTAATTGTACTCCACTAAAAAAGTTTACTAGCAAATATAGTAGTGTAGACTAAATCCGATGTAGGAATTTTCCCTACTGAACTACTCCTTCGTATAGTTGTCCATTCATGCCATCCGGCCCAGTCCAGCACGAGTCCGGCACTACGCCACCGTCGTGCTGTGCCGTGCTGGCCCACGGACTGCACCGACAGCTCAAGCATGGGTCCGCAATGCCTTTTTGGTGCCGGACCGACCCGCAGAGCACGGCCAATTTCACGTGTCGTGCCAGCCCGCAACCCGTGGATGCAAAAAACCCTTCACCAACTTCAAATTCAACACTGAACTCAAATATAAAGATCAATTCAACAATCAGTTCATCACACAACACACATTCACAGAATCAAAGTTCATCATATAATCACATTTCATACAGAATGATAGAATTATATAGATATAGTTATTACTAGTTCAACACTTGATCTATGTGATCAAGTGTTGGTTGTCTCGTTAAAAACCTTCCTAGGTAAAAACTAACACCTCGTAAGAAAACCCTAGGAAGGAAAAAAGAGTGCAACCAGCTCAGAAAAGTTCAATAGTTCAAGTTCAACATTACATCACATGATCATAAAGGCATAAGATAACTTAAGAATACTAGAACAGTAGTCTTCCAAACTCCACAGGCCACACTCCATGACTCTAGCTTGCTCTTGATCAGTTGGCATTGGCACGGGCAGGCCAGCAAGTAGGAACAAAATGTTAATCATGTTAGTATGTTACTTTAGTAGAAAGAATCAATGAATCATGATAGGCAATAGAAGAACAGAACTGAACATGTACACACTTACTGTTTTTCCATGCTTGCCCTTCATCTTGCTCTGGGTAGGGGTTGTTGAATATTTCCTCCAGTTCACTTGTTTTCAACATCATGCTGTGCCCTTGCATCTCCCAACTCCCAGTCCTTGATGCAGGTCAACATCTCCACCGTCTCAGGCAACAACCGCCAGCGCCGCTCCTCGATCACCCTGCCAGTAAGACTAAAGCAAGATTATGAAGAAACAGTGGAAACTGGAATAGACATCACATCTTTAGCTAGTGTGGACAGAATAGGATAAGATAGCTTGTGCTCATGCCACCAACCAAGTATGTTGAAGTCATCCTCATAGCAAGTGACAGCGTCACTATTCAAGTAGGCTAACAACTTAGAAACAACAGATATAGGAGGTATAGATGCAAGAACAGGAGAACCACCTGAACTAGATGGAGCACCAAAAATCTTACCCATGCAGTTTTTTTCTTACCAATAGTTCCTATAGTTTGAGAGGGCCTCTGCAACCTAACTGCACCAAACTTATTTTCATACTTGTTAAACAGCTTATATAATTCAGTCCTTACCTCACTAAAATAAGAAGAGTAAACAACACCAATTGTCTGAGAAAGAAGCTGAAGAACATTATGAAAACCTCTCATCCCTACCAGCCCCCGGGTCTTCACTCTTGGATTGGTGGTTGATCCGAAGATAAAGCTTCCATGGCGCTAGGAAGAAAGGGTTCGACTCCACAATCATCTTGGTCTCCTGGCGTATTTGGAAAGAGCAAAACAATCGGGTCTTCTCCGGAGATCCTCAACAGACACCGCAACAGCTAGCAGCAGCAGTCGCCGAAGAAGCGGCGACCTGGTTCACGGTTGGGGCACGTTGTCTATATAGTGTAGGATGGCATTTTGAGAGTCTGTGATGCTATGACATTCGTGGTTTAATGTCTAGGAGCTCCCGTCTCGTGTAATCGGCTCATAGAACCATTTACCGTGTGCGTGTGCCCGGTTTAGGCCCTCGTTGTATTAGTAATATTTATCTCTTCTTAATGGAATGATGCGCAGCTCTCCTGCGTATTCTAGAAAAAAGAAAAAAAAAGAAAACCTCTCATCTTGGCTCTAAGATCCAAAATAAACACAAAGGAATATAACAGAGGTATGTTCTGCCAAAACTTGAGGAACTTGAGCTTCATGGGAACAACAATGTTTCTGAGCAATGGCTCAGTCTCTTGGCTATGCAAATGACCAGCAATCTCAATAATATGATGCAACATCAAAGGACTTGTTGGATAGTAAACACAAATAAAGCAACAGTCGAATCATAAAATGTTTCAAGGAACTGCAAAATTTTCTCAGCAACTATCTAATGTCCATCACTCAGTAGTGGCTGGCCATTGTGCAAACCATAATCAACTGAAATAAAGATAGAAAATGTGCTCTTATATGGTAGTAGATGTTTGAGCATGAGATATGTATAATTCCATCTCACATCCATATCCAAACCAAACTTACGAGGGCGTACCCCCTTGACAATGCAAAAGTTATGGAAAGCAGCAATGCGTTGGTTAGAAGAGTTCAAAAAAAAATGTTGCAGTCCTAAAAGCCTCAAGATAACACTTGATCCTCTTCAAACCAGACTTGACAATGAGGTTAATAATATGACATGGACAGCACTGATGCAAGAGACCACGCAATCCTTTATTAGGATCTTTCTCATTCTTGTCAAGTGATTCGGGGTCTGGACCAAGATAACCAACAAATTTGGGAATGAGTGTGGCCATGACAGAAGTGTTAGAAGAAGCATTATTAAGTATGACAGAGAAAATCTTATCCTTCAAACCAAATTCAGGAACCACAGCTTCAATACGTTCAGCAATGTTAACACCAGAATGTGAACAATCAATTAGCCTAAGAGCAATAACTCTCTTCTCTAATTCCCAATCAGCAGAAATAAAATGTGCAACAACACTAAGATAGTCTTCCTTAGCATTGGCAGACCAAATATCAGAAGTAAAATAGACAGAAGAAATAGAAGACTTCAAACATTCAACCAGGGAAGCACGACGCTCAACAAAGTACTTGGTAAAATCTCTAATAGTGGTTTGCCTAGAAACTTTATCAAAACGAGGATTGTGAGCACGCTGAATGTATTCCTCAAATGCCTCTGTCTCACCAAAACCAAGAGGTAGATCAAGTCTAGAAATTAAATGATACAACTCCTCAAGAGCAACATCAGGTTTATATTCCCAATTATGGATAGAGCCATCAGAATTGAACTAAAGTCGAGACTGAACTAGAGCAGAATGATTTTGTTTAGCCAAGCACATCTTTTGGTGCCGGAGCAAATGCCCAGTACCAGCACAAGAACGCCCAGTGAAAATAGAAGAACAGTGAATGCACTTAGCAGCATATCTCACCTTCTTACCATTGGCGCCTTCCTGAAACAACTCCTCGAAGTCGTTCTAGTGGTACCCTTGTGGACGCTGGTGCCTGTTGAGGTAGTTGGCGTCGAAGATGGGGTAGAAGCTGGTGTCAGAGTCGTAGACCCACCTCCGGCAGCATCACCAGCAGAAGCACCAGCATCCTTATTGATGGGAGTAGCAAAGCTACCGAAGATTGCTACAGCTCCGGTAGCCAGGTCATCCACATCGTCGTCTGACAGCCCATAAGCCCTGAGGTCGTCGTTGATGGTGTAGTTCTC
Source organism: Setaria italica (assembly GCF_000263155.2). Lineage (NCBI taxonomy): Eukaryota > Viridiplantae > Streptophyta > Magnoliopsida > Poales > Poaceae > Setaria > Setaria italica. The sequence goes on along the minus strand of NC_028458.1, from coordinate 13,580,938 downwards.
ATCCATCACGACAACCTCGTGCGATAGGCGGCAGCCCTCTGGCATTGACCTCGTCGCCTCGGCAACTCCGTCCCTCAATGGTGTGCAGCCCCCCACCGGAGACCTGCAAGAAGAAGAAGGAAGGAGAGGATCAGAACGCAGACACCCTAGATCTACGACTACAATGACAACATTAGGATTCGGGATCAAGATCTAGGGTTAAGGTTACCTGCTCAGTCGGAGCCCGGAGTCAGGCAGGATGACGAGACGAGATGCCGAGAGGGGAGACTGCGAGAGGACGAAGGCCAACGGTGGTGAGCGAGACCTTCACCGCTCCGCGGCGTGGAGGACAAGACAGGAGAGCAGGACCGGGAGTGGGAGGAGGAGGAGAGGAGGACCCGGAGATCTCACCGTCACTAGAGAAGAGAGGGAGAGAGGCGAGAGCGAGAGCGGTGGGCGGGCGGCGGTGGAAGAGCCGAAGCTGAGAGTGAGAGCGAGTCAGCGAGAAAGGTAAGGGAGGGCGGCCGCCGAGAGGAGACGTGGAGGCTAGAGTGTGCGAGGGGGAGGCCGTCGAGGAAGTTATATATGACTCCTCCAGGACGCCGGGCTGGACTGACACCGACCGTTAGCTTATACGGGCTGGCTACGGGCTGACCGTTGGTATGCGGGCCAGGTCGTGCCCGTCGTGCTGAGGTGCCGACCCACGCCCGGCACGAGCCACTAGGCCGGGCTAGCCTGAGTCCGAAGGGTTACGGGTCGGGCCAAAAAAGGGGCTCCGTGTCGAACTGCGGGCTGCATGGCCAACTATACTCCTTCGTTATATTATGCGTTTATGACACCAGTTACCTTTGTTAAATACGAATGCCCTTGTCTCTAAAAGAAATAAATAAGATACAAATAACCCTATAGGCCCAAGACCTAAGGAAATGGAAAGAAAATCCCCAGGCTCCATATTTGGAATGGCCAAGGTTTTCATATATTCTTATTAACCGTCCACTTGCAGGGCATCTCTTCTATTCTATACTACCAGTAGCACTAGCAGTCTAGCAGTGCAGCACCACCATGACGTACACGCAGTTGCAGGGGGGGCAGCGGGCAGAGCAACAGCTTTGTCCGGGTGCCTTTTGGGCCGAGACGGGCGCGACACCCCGAGGAAGCTGACACCGGAATGCTCCCAAACTCGCCGTTGCCAAAAGCTGACGACGGCGACGATGGGCATGGACGCAGCGCCCGGCGCCCCCCGGCGTCCGGGGCACAAAAGGCTGCGGCCACCTAAATTATTCGCCTGCAACTGCAGCGGGCGCAGCCGCAGCGGCGCCGTCGAGGACGCCGGCTCCTCGTGTCCTTCCCTCTGCAAAAAGGGGAGGAGTGGAGGCGGAGCGCTGAAACCTCTGAACCGGGCGCCGGCCGGATGGGATGATGACCTATCCGCGGTTCAGAAATGGCAGAACCACAAGGTCGTACCCATATTGCACGTAGCTCAGAATTTTCGAAGATACAAAATTGCACCGGTACAATACTCTATTCGTTCAATTTTATACAGGGGTTAGTTTGATTTCAAAAGGGTTAGAGATAAGTTGGACCAACAATTTCAAAAAGATTTATCTGTATATTTAGTATGCAAGGTGCATTAATAGATTTATATCTCGAAATGTTTTAAATATGTTGTAGATCTTATAGCGACTGGCATTGTATTTCAAGAGAAATCGAATGCCAAAATCTACTCAAATTGGAAGAATTTTTTCATAACAAAAATACGCTTTACACTAATATGCTAATGGACAGAGGGAGTAGATAAGTACGGTCGTCTGCCACACTTTTTTAGTTAGCCGTCTGGTAGAGAATTATATGCGGATAACATTGTCGACTTTGGAAGATGTATATGATCTACGCGTTGACTGTTCGGTGATTATTGCATTTGTGATGGCGATCACTTTGGTTGTTTATGCTCCTCTTTTCTAGCCGTCCGATAGAGAATTAATTATATATGCCGATAACTTTCTCAGCTTTGGAACATGTATATGATCTACGCGTTGACCGACGGGCGACGGGTAATTGCATCTGTGATGTCGGTCACTTTGGTTGTTTACGCTTCTCTTAAGCCGCGCCGAGTACTGTAATTATTTAAGCGTGATATAGTACTCCCTCCGTTCCAAATTATAAGTCATTCCAACTTTCTTGGAGAGTCAAAGCATCTCAAGTTTGACCAAATTTATACAATAAAGTACTAACATTCATGATACCAAATAGATACCATTAGTTTCTTCACTAAATATATTTTCATAGTATATCTTTTCGGTGCCATAAACTTTTGTGATCTTCTCTATAATTTTGGTCAAACTTGAGATGCTTTGACTCTTCAAGAAAGTTAGAATGACTTATAATTTGGAACGGAGGGAGTACATGTTAACCCGTGCATTACTTGGGGGAGCTCAGTTTGCATTGATCAATTCTTAAGTAAGCCACACGTACGTCCTTGTCCAAAACCCTTCCAAATGGCAACCGTTGTTTAATTAATCCGGTTAAACGACGACAGGGCATTTCACATCAAATATCTTGTACAAAAATCAATGCGCAACAGGGCAAGAATCATCATCCACCCGTCCGCGCCTCCCCCGTCGTTCATCAGTTCTTCCGATCCAGTCCTTTCACATTTGGAGATCGGACAGCTCCGTTTCCTGTCGCCTGCACAACCACAACATGCATTGTAAAGATAAAACATTCTCCTGTTCCGGCACCAGGGTCCAGGGTTGTGCATGAGGCCAGTGAAGTTTTTGTATGGAGCTGCTTGTCCAAGATCTTGCAGCAGCTAGCAGAGCATGTTACAAATGGCAACGTTAACTTGTGTGGATTCAGGGTCAGTCAGGTCACTTTTACCAGTGTGCGCGGCATTGTCCACGCACGCGACACGGGGCGCAAGCAAACGTATGGATCATACAATAATTGTGTGTGTACGTATCCGTTTACTTTCTTGGCCAAACCTTTTTGACTAGCGTTAGTTTGCGATGTTTCATCAGAACCGGCACGACCACACAAGCAACGATACACACAGGGCATTATCTATCGCAAGAGGATATGAGAGATTCCCTCTGCCTGACTGACTGATGACACGATGCATGATTCCGGTGAGTTAGCCCCATCATGTTTTTGTACCAGCAGCTGCAGCTTATCGTTGTGGTGTCATCAGCAAGAAGTCATGGAGAAAATGTGGCACTGGATTATCCTTTTCCTTCTGATTATGATAGTTTTTGTAAAAGTTGTTAAGAGACCAAAATGAGATGAGAACACGCTTGTTTTATGCATGGCATGGGAAATGCCAAATGGCCACGGCACCGCCAAATGAATACGGTGAGCTCATCCTTGAGCAGCTGCTCCTCCCGAACGTTCGGGCGCGCATCTCCAAGTTGTTTCCTACACGGAGGATCGACCATCTTTTGTCAGTAACACAATATGCATCGATTGGATGACATGCTGAAATATAAGAGTGGGAATATGTCGATATCATGTACACCATCCTGTTTATATGGAGATTCTTGCCTCATCTTCTTTTCTCTTATCTTTCTCTGGTATAAGGTTATCGTCGTCTCTACCAAAAGGTCGTCTTCTAGCTCCAGTGATGACATCATGACAAATTCGGTAATTCTACAATTCGTTCCTAATTTCACATCTCGATGATGCTCCTCAAACCTGCTGCTTAATTATGGACGCAAGTATGCTGGATTATCCGAAGACGAGTATATGAACTCGTTGCGAACATATACCGCCGTATACGCAACCACACGTGCGCGCGTGAAAGGAAAAAAAAACAAAAATAAAATAACCGCGGCACACGGCACGCGCGTGGCTGGTGGCTCCCACGTGCACCATGCACGACCGCGCCGGCCTCGTGTGCCAAACTTCCACTGTTGCGTAGCGTCGCGAGCTTCTCAACCCCAATTACCTTGGCCAAATCCCTTTTTTCCCTTTCCGGCTATCGTTGAAGAGTCAAAGACCCCGAATGCGCCTTCGAGCGGTGAACACGTACAGCGTTCACACACACACACCAACCTGGGAGGCGGCGGCGAGAAGATTCCGGCTGATGGCGCGCTCTTGCTCTCCCCCCTGTCCTGCTAGTACTACCGCGAGTTAGTGGCCGTGGGGGAGCTGGTACCCCAGTAATTGACCGGTTTGACCACGCCGGCCGACCGGTCGTACGGACGGGGAGGCGCGGCGCGGCCGACATCATCTATCAGCGGCGGCGGCGACGGTAACGAACCGGTCGCTCCCAACCGTAAACGAGCCGTGCTGTCAGGAGTCAGGACAGGTGAGCACCTGCTCTGCCGCGCCCGCGCGCGTTTGAAAGTCAGCGCCGCCGCCCGTGTCCATGCATGCCGGCGACCGATCGCCGTGCTGATGCTGTTGACCGACAGTTACCGCTGCTAATGCTGGTGGTGGTGAGTGGTGACAGATAAAGCTGCCTTTGGTTTTTACGCGTAGGAGATCAAGGGAGAATTGGTCTCCTTTTTCACCGGCTCGTCGTACAGCTAGCTACCGTCGGCCGTCCAATTTCATTCGGGAGCGGCAGCGGCAATGCAACTTGGTGATCGAGGAGTAGCCGACATGCATAGTGGATTGGTGGCCAGTGACTGGCCGCTGTGAAATGTGGACGGGATCAGGCGGCCGGTGAACGCACGGTTTGATGCGTGCAAGCATGAGCACGCGCGGCGGTAGGCGGGGTAGGGCTAGATCATCCCCTCCGGTTTGTTTCTTCCTTTTTCCACGATGTTTGACCGGGGTTGCTGACCACCACCTCCGGTTCCTGTCGTTTGATTTGACCTGGTTTTGTCAGCTTCCAATTTAAGGTGATGCGCGTTCGCGAAGAAAATGAAGTTTTTTCCCACCTTGTTCCCTGTTCACCTTTAAACGAAACGAGGACATAACAATAACCTCATCAAAAAAATTAAAAAAGAGTAGAGCGGCACGCAATGAACACAGGTGATGAACCGGCCAAGTTAAAGTAAAATAAAGGTTGGAGGTCACAGTCACCCGCCCTCTTTTTTTAGCCCCAACAGACGATGCCTTCGTCACTGTCACCAAGCTTAGCTAGTGGCGTCACTGTTGGCCACCCTCACGGCAGCAGCAGCAGCAGCAGCAGCAGCCATCGGGCATTGGCGCTAACAAGCGCGCGGCATTGACCGGCCACACATGTGTGGCTGCGCTCGCGCCAAGCATCACGCGGTTGCGCGCATCATCGAAAGCCAAATTCCACATCGATCCCCCCTACGGAGCGTCTCACTGGGTGCAAGAGTAACCCCTCGGTG
>NC_028458.1:13552659-13575559 GCF_000263155.2 Setaria italica | reverse complement strand
GGGAGCGGGGGCGGGGGGGAACAACGGTGGCGTTCGCCGTCAAGACGCGGCCACGAGGCCTCCGACGGAAAGGGACCCCTGCTTCCTCTTCCTGTTCCTCTTGTGGGGTGGGCGGAAAGGCCTTGGCTTGTGCGTGTAATTAAATCTACTCCGTGAATTCAGAAGCTGCAAGTACTGAAATCTGAGACGCAGTGGAGGCTGTACGCCAGCAGCCGATCCTGAAAGGCTGCTACCAACCATGCAGCTGATCGGAAAGTTTCACGGCTCCGAAGTCTGGAGTCTGAACACACAATCACTCTGCAACTGACTGACGCGACTCTGACAGTCAGGAAACTGACTGCTACTGAAAGGCCAGTCAGTCAGTCTGGGTCAGTCAGTTGGTCAGTCAGTCAGGCTCCTTATCTCACATTTACTAGCGTCCATGGCCAACGGTGTCCGTGAGCATCCCGCCTTCATTGCCCGGCGACTCACGCGATGCCCAGACGAAAGGCGTCAGTACCTGTACTCACACAACTTCCCCGCGAAGTCAGCGAGCCAGTCTGATGATCCGGCGCCATCACCACGTACGCACACGCCCTGCTCATCATCCCATCACCTCCCCGCCTGCCGCTCCAGAGTTCATTGTAACCGTGCGTGCGTAAATGCGGCGCCGGCGAGCACGGGCACATCCTGACATCCGCGCCGGAGCCGGCGCCTGCACGGAAGCGTCGTCAGCGCCGGGGGCCGTCCGTAGTGCGCGGCTGCCGCTGTCACCGGAGCTTCGCTGAGATCTTTGATATGATCGATTCGCCTGACCTGATGAATGTTTCGGTTCCTCACGGAAGCGATTCATGCGGTCAGGCCGTCAGGGCTAGCTTGCAGTTTTAACCGCAGTTTCTTGGGCCAGTGGGAAACCGGTGGGGGGAGAGGGTACGGGCAAGGTTCAGACTTGAGGGTCAAAGATGAACAGCTATGCGGCCAGTTCCGTGATTGCTACGAGTAACTAATTAATGACCCGCGAGGTAAGTTAAGCTTTGATTCCAATTGGTTGGTACGTACGCAAGCTAGTAGTGGTATAGTACGATATCTGCACGATGCCACAATTATTGGAGTACCAAGTAAACCGGCTGAGGAAATCAACCTCGCTAAAAAACCCCTCCTTGACAAGATGGTGTAATTTGACGGCGTGCAGATAACACGGCTCACTGCAGCATCTATCTGGCTGCTGCTGATGATGGACACCTTGATATTGACCGTTACCGTGCTTCCCTAACGATTTAGTGTACTAATCCACTAACCAGTTACCACACCACCTCGAGAGCTCTAGTTTTATGGTTCCATCCCGTTTCGCTGTCGCGCCACAGGTGGTGTTCTTACCGTGTGGTCAGCTTCAGCTAGTCTGAGTGTCTAGCGTACGACGTAGCTAGCTGATAGATAGATGGATATAGATGCTTGCAGATAAACACAGTGAATGTTATTCTCCAGCAGATAAAACACGCGCGGTAGCTAGCTAGGTTGGACGCTCGAACCGGTAACATAATATCCGAGCACAGCTAACCTTTGCGTGCGGGTTTTAATTTGGTCTCTCCTCACTAGGCACACCGGCGAGGTCTTCGGCCTTCCAAACCGGAAGATGCCGGCCGGCCTTCTGTATGATATGAACAGCATGCATGGTAACAGCTCAGAAACTCGGCTCGTGTTTGACTGCGCTGCGAACCCGTCGAGCTTGCAACCACCGGCCGCTGCCAAACTAACCCATGGCGACTCCGTGTCCACACCGCCACGGGCACATTCATTCCCTTACCCGCCGCATTTGCAGCGTGGTCAACCACCCTTCGTTGAAACTAGAGCTGCTGCTGGTGTACGTGAGAGCCACGTACGCCTACGTGACTGTACATGCTGAAGAGTGAATGGTGGATCGACCCCTAGCTCCGCTCGCTCCAGCTCCGGCCGCCGTGCGAGACCCTGCAAGGTCCACGGGTTCACGTGCGGCTCCCAGCTCGCCGACCCGTACGGGCGGGGCGGGACGGGACAGAGGCGAGCTTCTCCGTTGCGGCACGCATCTGGTTCGATCTCTCTCTCATCCGAATCCGATGGGAGCATATCTCTTGTCCCCGTCCGAGGTTCTGCCAGCGGTGGCAGTTCCAACCGCCACGTCTCCACGCAAAACATGCATGCCGGGCGGCGACCGGCCGGGCCGCCGGGGTGTCCCGCCGTCCCGGCGCCTTGGGGCTGGCCAGCGGCCACTCTCACTGGGGCTGTAATAATTGCTCAGGCGTTCCAAATGGGGGCGTGAAGATATGTTGGAGCTCGTGTTTTGTATGGCCAATCAATCAACGGCGCGTCGAATTTTACGGGTCGTTCCCTCCCGGTTAGGTTTCCTACCAACTTTCCACAGATTAATTCAGAGAGATCAAAAGTTAAAACGGGACACCAGTCAGAAGAACTCTCTCGTCACGCGTCAAACCGAATTCTACTCGGCAAGCTGGCATCGCCGGCGTGGACGGCAACATCACCTAGCTGCTAGTCCCCCGGCTGCACGCAAGGTAACAGCGCTCCCTGTCCTCTTTTTTACACCGGAACAGGTTACCTACTGGGGCAAAATGGCTAGGGGGCTAGCGCGAGACCCGCTAGAACCAAGAAAGCGTTGGTGGTTACTGGTTAGGCAGGGGAACTGACAAAGCACGGTGCATGGAATCTGCAAGAAGTTTTTCTTTTTCATCACAGAGAAACTTCCATGGCGTGGTCCTCTTGATCCGAGATCAGATGCTGCTCGCGACTGACATGGAATCGGTGACGAGGACCACACGCACGCAGGATGCGTGATCACGGGGGGATTTGGTGGTGTGGTAGCCAATACTAGGAGTTCTCCAGATCAGGTGAATCCCAAGCTCTGGGCCTCTGGAAGCAAGCTACCTGTAGAGAGGGAAATATCTTCTGTGTTTGTTCTTGTTCCGCGTGAAATCCTTCTTACGTGCGGTCTCGACGCACTCGCATCAGCATGCCGAGGGCGTTGGCCTGACACGTGATCTCTCTTGTGGTGCGAAAGCGAAACACAATTGATCGCAGGACCCTGCTATACATTCCGAGTCACGATTGTCGCGTCGTACCTTTCAGGACTCTCTACAGAACCACAGCTTGTCGTTTGCTCATATTTGCTGAAATTGTGGGCTCCATCCGATCCAAGAACCCAGCCACCAAATTTGAATTCCAGTCTTGGACGAGAAAAGCCCGTATAATAGGATTATACTCCATTAGTTCCAAATTACAGTCGTTTTGTTTTTTCTAAACTAAAAAATCAAAACGACCTACAATTTGTGGATTGATGGAAGTACCAAAGTTTCCTGTCAAGAAAGAACGACAAGGTGGGAAACAGAACTAAATGGACCAAGATGGGCCTGAAAGTCTTTTTTTAAGACCAAGATGGGCCTTAAAGACCGAGTCCAGAGAACATGTCAGTATTACTCTACAGAAAATAACACTGAAAAAGTAGGTTAAGAGTCTTTGTTGCCGAAGACTGGAGAGCACATGCATGAAGCATTGCTCAGAGGATTATCTATCAGAAACTTGCGTTCAACAGTCAGCATTCGGTACGATGAGAAACTGGGAGAAAAATGAGCTGTAACCCTCGCACAAACTAACTAGATCAAATCGCAAGTTAACTAGTAACGAGATCAGGCAATCGGAAAAGGTCCATTTTTCATTTTAAGCGCTCAGCACTAGACATACCACAATAAGGTGACTTCGACACTAGACGATGTCAGACACAGAACTGAAAGGAAATGGTGGACTTCAAGGCCCTGTTCTGTCAAGAAAGTGAAGAAATGGTTCAGTTGCCTCAGAGGTCTGCAAACTTTCCCCATGTTTGAAAGGGACCAATGACTTTTAAGTTAGGACCTAAATAAGACGAAATTTCTAAAGTCAATGTACTCATATATCAAACCAGATCCAGACTGGAACCCACCGGACTCTTTAAGAAAAGCTCCCTTTCACAGGAGATGGCATGACGATGAAGATTTTTGAAATGTAACAGGAAAGAATAGATTGAATGGATTCTCCCTCGAGGCTGTTGTGCTTTACAATGCTCCAAAATCTAACTAGGGTATGAACTATGAAAGGGTTACAGTCTCACAGCCCTACAACCCGAAACTAACATATCCACTACTCTTACCTGATTTCATGCATTTTCAAGGAGAATCCATGAAGGTGAATAAACTGGTCTCAGAGAATGAAACCAGCCAGTTATTTCTCTCAGACTAAAGGTTTAGTCAAAGATCTCTGTTCACTAGGTCTCAGACCGCAAGTATCATACACCAGCCGCATAGAGGTTCCAAAGCAAAAAAAATCTCCAGTATGTCTTTTCAGCAAATTCTTCTGTCAACAACTGCTACAAAAAGGTAATTTCAGAAAATTCAAGTCAATCTGGCAACTTGTATACTTCTATATCGCACTAAGATAGATTAATATTTCCACTAAAATCAACCAAGGCAACACAAAACTTTCCAAACAGAATGGAATATTGGAATGTATGCCAGCACAACATGAAGCACTGATTATAGCAAACACTATATGTCAACCTGAAAAAACAAAAGGTATTTAAGTGAAAGATAGGATACAGTCAACAACAACACATGCAAACACAAATGTTTTTTTTATAATGGGCAAACACAAATGTTGAAATATTTTGTTACATGTGGGAAACAAGTTTCCAAAATAATTCATTTCGATTAGGTAAATGCTAATGCAGCATCTTGATTTTCCTTTTACATATCCTTGATTTTTTTTCCCACCTGTGATGTGAATTTACTTGAAAAGAACTTTATTTGTTTTTTAAGTTATAAGCTGTGCAGGATGGAAGTCTCGTGCAAACCCAAAATACAAGAGGAAAACAAATTTTGATGTAAGAGTGCATATAAGATATCTGAAATTACTATTAATTTCTAGGAATCAGATTCCATATACTGGTATGATTATGAACAGTAAACATACATCCCAGCAAGCATATTATTTGAATGAATATACCTGAGAACAGATAATTGACTTGCAATATCCCAATCAGGCAACCAGCTGCGCAGTGGGCTTTATGTTTTCATCTCTAGCTGCTTCTATAGACTTATAGCTTTTATAGTTATTGAGCTTAAGAAAAGGAACCTCGTGCTTGCAATTCGATATTGGGAACATATCCTAGAGAAGATGGTGAACTTCAGTGTTCTGTACTTTCTGATTAAATCACGTTTTCCACTAACAAGAATCTTTACAACTAAATATTGAATTACTCCAAACATTTTCCTCCAAATTTGCCCCGGAAACTGGGATATACTAGTTGATCAGCAATATGACTGGTAACTAGATCAGAGATCAACTTTTGGTAAGCTCGTGCATGTATTAGACTAGACCTATGCAAAGCAACCAAGCACCCCTTATCACAGTGACTCAGACTTCTCCGGCAGTATATAGTCTGGACTCAACAGTAGCCTAGTTTGAGACTACACCAGAGGAATTATAAAAGCCAGACCGTTGTTCTATAGACAGCGGTGCTCTGATGTCTCCAATCAGTAATACTGTTCTTCTCTGTCACTTTTCACCTTTTCAGCAAACATGCACATCTATATATCGCTCTAAGGTCCTCTTTCGAGGAAAGGAAAGATCGAGATTTGAACAAAACTCCAGGTTTAGAACAAAGTTAAGAGTTTTATCCTTCTAAGTAAAAGGATGAATTAATTTGCCTAAACCCCCAAAGAACTTTGATTCCCATAAATAAAATGAGAAGAAAAGCACCACTGGCAAAGTAAAGTTTTGGAAAATTGGCAGAGAAATAGTCTATCTGCTCATACCAAAAGCAAAATTCAAGGGCAATGATAGCTACATAACAATTGTGCAAACATGATGTCTTTCTGCATAAGCAGTAAAGATAACAGCACCATCTTTCAGAATTCAGAAAATGATCAAATGGTAAAATTTTCTAGTTGTTATGTCAATTTAATATAGGTGCCTATTGGCATAAATACTATGATAGGGAGCCATTCCCTTTGTATCCATGTTGAATAAGGGAACAGAAAAGAAATTAACTGAAAAGTGTGTATGATTGTGAAAACGAGGCATGCAAAAAGAGCATTAGGAATGACCATGGTCAGCAAATTAACAGTGTGCACATGAAATTAGTTTGGAACTCCATTAATAAGGATTCAGCGCACAAGGCTTTTCCCAAGTACTAGAAAGGAAATCCAGTTATTAACTTTTGTAAATGTCATCTCCATATCCCATTCAGTAAAAGTGGAAAAGGTAGGTTGGAGTTCATGTTGAACTTGAAGCTGTTAAAATATTGGCCTATGAATGATGGCTCAATTTATCTGTTCTTGGCAATAGATGCACCGTTGGTAACAAGGTGGCAAGAAACAATAAAATGATTCCATCAAGCACAAGATAGGTCAATAATACTAGAACAACAAATTGTATTAGCCTGAGAAGCCATCTTAATATTTTGTACTAAAGTGCTCTATAGGACGCAGTTACTTCTCATGCTTAACACTAACATGATATTTTAAATGTAATCTACTAAGAGAGGATACAGAAACTACCTTCAGTAACTACCAAGTATAACAAGCAGTTGACTACTGCCAAGCGCTTGAGGCAGAAAAAGAGCCCCCATAACACTTGATTCAAAGAATGTAGGGTGGTAACTACACCTTCCAGGTATCATCTGGACAGAAAATATACATCTCCGTTTTCCATCAGTCATAGGGAATCAGAAGCTGAACCAAAAGTCCCACGTCCACATTGCTGAACAAACATAAACAGAGTACCGTTAATGGACCCTTTAAGTGCACTGCACAACCTTCTTGGTGCCTGTATCAGCAGAATGATAGCTTAGCAATTGTAAATAATTTTTAGAGAGGAAACGAGGTACTGATAAGGAGTGACAGTACATACCAGATGCCAACGCTTGCTTAATGGAGACGATGAAACTTGGATCTCATCTATGTCAGGTAAAGGGGGTGACCGGAAGCAAAACACCTTTCTTTTGAGGTCATCCCTGCCACTTGATCGTACGTAAGATCCCCTAGTTATGTTTCCATCTTTCCAGACATCCTTCAAGAAAAATAAGATCGGCTTCTTGCACATAGACTTCTGAACATCCCTAGTGTCAAAATCAAATTCATTTCTCTGACTCATCCTATTATAAGCAATGTAAGTCCTTTGTGATCGCTCCAAATCGCGAGGAAGAAGAACATTGGGGTATACTTCAACAACATAGCCCAACGAGACAGCAAATGTAAGCTTTTGGCTTTGATCGTAACAAATTGAACGCTGCAGGAAGCTCATGGGTTCCATTTTCATAGCCTTTGTAAACAGATCCAAACTCTCAAGAGAGTTCAATCCAGGGTATATGGGGTCTACAAGCTCCACGTGGTGGATACTGATGAAAGGAGCAATTGGATGAGATGCCAACAAACCATGAGCATTGCCTCTGATATCCCACTGACATATGACATGCAGTAAAAAATGACATTAGAAGGATGGATGGATTCATCAGCATATATGCCCGATCAAAGAAGCTGAAAACCAATATAATTTTGCACGATGATTGCAGAAAACAAAACAAACTTTTAATACCAAGCTATTGTCATTTTTAAAGTTCAAACACATCCACTGCCTATTTGACAGAGGGGCATTGAGAGACAGTACTGTAGAACAGCCAAGCAGATCCTGGCAAAAGTGTAGGGCCCAGAAAAGAGACCTAACAAAAGTAACCTTCGAGTCCTACCAAACTTCCTTTCACTGTCGTAACCACTCTGGCAATACCCTACTTTTGTTGAGGCATTAAAATCAATGATAAAACTGACCAGCCAGGTGGCACAACGGTGGAAAGCATGGCCTTCGTTTCTGCCCTAAGGAAGCAAGCATGACTGATGTGGTAAAGATCCAAACAATGCATCAATAGAGCATCCAGGATCTAGGCCAAGCTCTACATTGGGGATTGATCCATGAAGATTCCGTACTTTTTTGGGGTGTACATTCAGAGTGTGTAACAACTCGTGAATTGACTGAATGGGGGAAAGACAGTGTAATCCTCGAGTTACTTTCATGATGCAGCTAAGAACTCGTTTAGGAGCAAGTCCCATATAGAAGAACAGTCTGAGCACTTCAATTGCTTGATGAATACTAACTGGATCAGAGGTGTCTGCACCAGCAATTCCCACAAAATGTTGAAGGATAAGCTAGATACCTGGTGAAATCCATACTCGCGAGTTAGGGGCACGCCGAGCTCCGTAATGCAGGCATGAAGGCGGTCGTCACTTCCATACAGCTTGGGGTACCTCTCGATGCACACATCGAGCGTCCGCGCGAGTGCGACGGCGAGGGGGAAGCTAAGCGCGACTCCACCGCCTCCAAACGCCATGCTGTGGCTGAAGTAGGTGTTCGCGGAGTGGCTCTCGGACGGCGCCCCGACGTACACCATCTCCCTCCAGTCGTACTTACTGAGCACGGCCACCAGGTTGTCCGCGCACAGCACGGTGTCGTCGTCGACAAGCACGACCCACCGCACGCCCGCCCCTCCGCCGACGAGCCGCACGGCCTCAGCGGCGATGCGGGCGATCCGGAGTCCCGACGGGTGGCCCGTGGGGTTGGTGTACCTGAACCTGGAGGTGTCCTCGGACACCCGGATCGGCGGGAGGGATCCCTCCCAGGCGGAGCTGGGACCCGGAGCGGCGGGCGCGCCCGCGTCGAGCCAGACGTGGCCGCGCATCGCGGTGGGGTCCCACCACAGGCGGACGTACTCGCGGCGGCGCGGCCAGAGATGCGCCGACCCGGCGATGCCGAAGACGAGGTGGCCGAGCGAGAGGGGCGAGGCCGCGCCGGGGCCCGCGACCGCCGCGCCCGCATCCAACAGCGCCGAGCGCTCAGAGGCGGCGGGCGGGGCCCCCTGGGACGGGGAGAGCACGAGGAGGAGCCAGAGCGCGGTGGCGAGCAGAACTGAGAGCAGCGCCAGCACGGCGGAGGCGAGCGGGCAGTGCCGCGGCGGTAGGAGCGCGAGCGGGAGGAGCGGCGGCTGCTGCGGCGGGGAGGCGGCTGCGTGGTGGGGCTTGGGCATTGGGCTCGGGAGTGCACGCCGCCGCCGCCGGTGGCCACGGACATTGGGGGTTGCCGCAGGCGGGACGTGGCGATGTTTTAGGGATGGACGGTGCGAGACGGGTGGCTGCGTCTCCTTGCAGTTGTAATACCACACCATTCCATTCCATTTCAAATTCCATTTGCCTTTTCCTCTCCCCCAACCCAATTATTCCCCTTTTTCTACAATTAATCTTGAAATCTCAGCCCTTGCCTCTTGGCCGTGTCTTTAAATATTCAGATGGTTTGAATTTGAACCCCAGATCACAGTATCAAGTACTGCTGATGACGTGCATAATTTTTTTTTAAGAGAGAACCATCTTGGTTTCTGACTTGTGGTATAGGTGAATGGTGCCCCAAGCTTCAGGAAAGAATATCTTGGTGTAGTGGGCTACAAGCGAGTTAAGCAAGGCGATGCCATGTGTCTAGAGATTGTGATCGCAGGAATTCTTTTAGGGGACCTGTGGAATATGTTCTCTCCTCTCATCAATCATTGTTGAAATGCTTGTGCCAAAGTTTGGGCACTGTGATGCCATACAACAGCTTGGAGAGATCACAGCTGTGGTTCAGAGGTTGGCTTGAATTAGCAGGAAGTGGTTGGGATCAGTGAGCTGGAAATTGCATCTCAAGCAACTCCATGCTGCTGCAGCTGGGGGTCAGTCTGCGGTTTGACAGTAAAGTAATTACTGTCACGTAGTGTGCTAAACCTGATTGTTTGCTAGCATAGACTCTGAAGGCTGCTGAGCGAGTGTGTTCATGTGAAGGAAAAAGGTTTGGAGTTTGGAAGCTGCATACATGTTTTGCACGAAAGGATTGCGGAAATTCTGGTGCTCCATCGTTGTCCCCGTCCGTTATTCGTTATGAGACTGACCACCATCCATCCATTTCTCCTCTCTCCCCTGTCTATTTTGTGTGGATTTCTTATCTTTTGTCTGGGGTCCCTGGCATCCGTATCTTGATAAAACTTTATGAAAACTAGTATACCATATACGCAGACATAAGCTGTGGCATTGCTTTAAACGAATAAAGTCAGTTGGTATTTGTTTTCATCCTCTCTTGAAGAGAGAAGAAGAAAAAAGGAACAAAAAAGGGCTGCCTCTTGATTGAACTCGTGGCTCAGAGTTTTGAGCTGCTTCGCCTAACAGTTTCAAAATATACTTTAAATTTGAACTTTCCTAGCAAATATAAATTTAATTTAGAACCTTGAAAATGAAATATTTCTCTTCGGGTATTAAGATCGATAGGCGAGGCATCCTCGATAGTTTTAGCTCAACTGTACTTGGCAAATTCCCCTTCTCTTTTTGACCCCTCAACAAGCTTGACAACAAGCATGGTTTTGGATTAGCAAAATTGCTCAACTTGAGATCACTGCTCCATTGTACAACCATTTTCTTTTCTAATATTATGCTGCTAAAGATTAGATGTCACAATGTCAACTAGCAGTCCATATGGAAACAAAATAATTGCAACATAGTTAATTGTACGTGAAACATCCCCCCTTTTAAGAACATCACGAAGGAAACAATGAATCAAACAGTTGTAAGTTCTATGGACTTACATGCAAGAAAGAATAAAAAAAACATATGAATCTGACTAGTAAGTGATACTGATTTAGTAGAATACACGGGTCCCTAAACTTGTTCATAGGTGTTGCCTAGATCCCTGAATTATGAATTTGCATACATGTGTCCATTTTCCTCTGTGTTCACTGTGGGCCCGTAGAAAACCAATAAGAAAAACAAAATTCATTCATATAACGGCCCAATATCTACATTTGGCTAAAATTCCGTTGGATTGAGCAAATGTAGATATTGGGATATTGGGCCATTTTTGCGTAAGATAGTACGGCCCATGTACCTTGAACAGGTCCAAAGGCCGAAACTCGAGCTCCGCCGGTCCGCCCGTTCGCAAAGTGCAGCGTCACACTCGCTACGCGCGCCAGCCACCACCGACAGGCGGGCCCGCCGCGCCTGGGACTGCGGGGGTGTTCGGTTCCCCGCCGTACTTTGCCACCCAAACCTCAGTCAAGTTTATCCAATTTAAGTAAATATTTAGTTGGACAACTAACCTTTAGCTCCACATGTTATAGAAATAAATAATGTGGCAAGATTTCTTTTACCATGGTAAAATGTGACTTCAAATTTTTTTACCATACTTTTTGTGGTTCGCCACACTTAGGCCCCGTTTGGATCATTGGAATTGAATTCCATCATAATAATTATAATTTAGACACAAATTAATTAAGCTAATATAATTGTATGTGGAATATAGTTGTATATTATAGTTGGTGATATGGGAGAGATACTTATATGCTGCACTTCTACTATAGAGAAGCGAGTCTAAGAGCGTGCTATAAGAATTGAATTCCATTCTAATAACCATAATCTATAGAATCAATTTCCATCTCCCACCCCATGAATTTAAGATAGGCTTATATATAAACTTTGGAAAGTTGTGGAATGCCACATTCCAACATAAATTAGCCTACTCCATTAAATAGATTCCAATTCCTTCATACCAAACGGGGCCTTACAAAAATTAGTAGCAACGAAGCATGCCCTGCATCGCGAAAGTGAGGCGAGCTGAAAAATCCAAGGGAAAGCCGGCGACCTGCTCTGCTCAGGGAAGATACGCTACGTGCCATAATTAGGACGCGAAAGGGAGCCCGATTAGCAATAAATTAATCGGAGCATTTCTCCCTAATCGAAAATAAACTAAGGGGGCGTTTTCTTCCCGTGTCTTATTTTTAGCACGTGTCACATCGAATGTTTAGATACTAATTAGGAGTAGTAAACGTAGACTATTTACAAAACCAATTACATAAGTGGAATCTAAACGGCGAGACGAATCTATTAAGCCTAATTAAGCCTAATTAATCCATCATTAGCAAATATTTACTGTAGCAACACATTGTCAAATCATGGACTAATTAGGCTTAATAGATTCGTCTCGCCGTTTAGATTCGTCTTATGTAATGGGTTTTGTAAATAGTCTACGTTTAATACTTCTAATTAGTATCTAAACATTCGATGTGACGGGTGCTAAAGTTTAGCAAGTGGAAGAAAACAGACCCTAAGGCAAAGCGAAAAAAAGCAAACCCCACTATCGTCCCCCCTCGTCTCCATCAATAAAATTTTTCCCCTTCTCGTCCCCCCTCGCCTCTTCCTTCCTCGGGCGGCTAGCCTCCGCGGTCCGCGCCCACGGTCGTCTCCGACCACTGCGAGCTAGGGTTTGGCTTCCCCGCCTAATCGAGCTCGGGGATTTGGCCCCCCTGCGGCGGGAGGTCTCGGCTAGGCTCGGCCCCCGGTTCCATCCGATTTGGTGAGCGCCCCCCACCCCCATCCCCACCTTGCCTGGTTTTTATGTTCGGGTCCTGGGCGATGTGGGTTTGGCGGAATTCGCGCGATTTTTGGTTTACCCGGATTTCGGGGTTTTTTTTTGTCGGAATGGATCGATTGGGCTGCGAGCGTTCTGTGGTCAGCAGCCACAGGGGTGGCGCTTCCATTTCTGCGATTTTGTTCCAGTTTACTGTTGAATTGGAATTGTGTTCTGGGAGAATTTACGTGATTCCATGCGTTGCTGGTGTAGCAATCCGTTATTCGGATGGGTGCTGATACTGTAATTTGGTGTTGAAGAGTGAGTAGTTTGAATTTTGGATAAGGCGACCTTGCACCGTGGCCTAAGTCAACCCAAATTGCGGGTTTGGATAAGTTACTATACTGCAAATGCTACTTGTTCATGCGTGTATGATCGGATTGCGAGAAGTGTTAGCTTTGTTCAGAGTGATAATAAGCAGGGTTTTTATTTGAATTCAGCTAGTGATCTGTCTACCGTTCCTGCTGTGGGGGAAATAGACCATTTTGTTCTTGCCACTAGAATTTGTACTCAATCTATTAGTTTTTACATGGTTTTTGCGTTTCATTGCATATTTTGGTACTTGTGGTTCTCGAGCAATAGTAATTTAGACATTAGCTGTGTGATTGGGGCAAGTTCATCTGTCTTGTAGTTGTACCTGAGTTGTTAGCAGCACTTCTAAAGCTTGAATATGATACAGTGTTTGTTAGGAGTTGCTTGGTACCTTCCAGTATGAAACTCTTGCCTTCTGGTTTCTAAAGTTAGGTAGAAGAAGTTTTTCTCTTTGATCTTTTGAAAGAGCCAGCCTGTGTTCTACCTAACATGTTGTTTCTCTAAGGCTGCTTTGTGATCTTTTCGTTAGTCACAATCTATCGGTTAGAGTTGTAGAGATCCTTAGAAGCATTGCAAAATTGCTTTCTGGGTTTCGATCTTCCCTTTCAAGAGTGGACAACTGAACCAGAGTCAATTTGCCTCATGCACAATTATATTGTTTGTGTATAATTTGTTCATGACTTTTTAAATAGTATGCGCTTAGAATTATAAGCTTTAGCCCTCAGGAGCATGCAATTCTAGGAACAGTTTTTTTAATAAGAAATAGAATATAGTAGTTAATTACATTACATGTTTATACGTAGTAATTTAGAACCATTTTTATCAAGCTGATGTCCAGTTACGTTTTGCAGGCTCAGTCATGCCTCATGAGTGGGCTTCTCATTAGCTTCCCCAAGTGATGCTTTGTATCTCTATGTTTTTTCCGAACATGTAACATCCCCCGATGTTATCCATGTACCGGATATACCTTTAGAAGTCAGAGATGCAGAAGTCTGACCATCATGAGCAGAAACTTACTTCACCAAGAGGGCTAATCCATAAAATACTTCGTCGTACAAATAGCAGGCGTTCTCCCACTGCAGCAGAGCAACAAACTTCTCCTGTATCTCCAGAAACAAGCAACGCAATATTTTCAAAGCAAAAGGATCCTGATGATGTCATCAATGATCCAGAAAAGGCGAGCACACATAGTATCAGAATTGAAGATGAGAAATCTGATTTGCTTGGATATGAGGTTTATTCTGGGAAGCTTACATTAGATAACAGAGCTAGAAGTGCATCAAGTGAACAGTCTGGATCAGGGTCTAGTGGCAATTGCTTTGATGCTAGGCTCAGCACTGAAGCCCTTATATGGGGTTCTAACGTCCTTAAGCTTGAGGATATTGTATCTGTAAGATACCTCGTTGACTTACATTACTTGCACATATATATTTGCAGTTCTACTGTTAGTCCACAACAAATTGATCAATTTAAGATATATGAAATGACCTTGCAGGTATCATATAATTCTGGTCTCCGGTATTTCACGGTGCATTCATGCCCTCTTGAAAAAAGATCCAGTGGACTCTCCTGCTTTATGAAGCCTAGAAGAACCCAAAAGGACTTGAAGTTCCTATCCCCTTCTCCACATGAGGCCTTTCGGTGGGTTAATAGTTTTGCAGACCAGCAATGCTATGTTAACCTGTTGCCTCACCCCATGGCATCTAGCAAGAAGCATTCTTCTGAACTTATTCCATTTGATGCCATGCTTGATCCTTATGTTAAATCTCGGTCTCCACCAAGGATACTTGTCATCTTGAATCCTAGATCTGGGCATGGTAGATCTAGCAAAGTTTTTCATGGAAAAGTGGAACCAATATTTAAGGTATGTCTAGCTGAGTAGAAGCATGTTTCTTATCTCACGGGTCTATGCTATCTGTCGCTTCTACTAGGAAGATTAACAAAAGAGAATCATACTCAACTTACAATCATGCTTCCAAAGATAGTTTTTAGTAATCACGCTTCCCAAGATCGTATTTGGTAGGGCGTCTCATACTCAAAGATCAATGTTAGGATAATCTTCACTCAATTTAAAACTTCTTGCTATGTGTTTCATGTTTCCTTGTTTACCAGTCACACTGATCGTATTAAGATATCCGTTTATAACTGATAAAATGATTGTTCCATGTTCCCTTGTTCACCAGGTATACATGGTTCATTGGTCCAGCCGCCATAGAGCATTTAATATGTATTTCTGTACTAGACAATCTCAATTTCTAAGATATCATTATCTTACTGGATAACCTTCTCTACATATGAATTCAAGTTGGGATTTATGCTGTGCTTTAGAAGCACCAGTATGCATATATTGGCTGTAAAAAGCAATGTTATCCATATCTTACAAAGACTCGTTTATAAAGGTTCTCTACCTAGGTCATGTAGAGTTGGCAAGGCATGCTAATTGTCATTGTCCATAAGTTTAGGGACCATGTTACTGAAACTTTGGAACCTGAAAATGTTCCATGCTCCTTCTAGGTCTACTCTTTATGCAGGATTGTATTTGGAAACACCACCCTATTAGCCTAAGTTCTTTAGAAATCATCGCATCTAGATGAATCAAGACCTTGATGCCATATGCAGATGTCTGGTTCATGTCTACTTAGCTCTTGTTATAAGTTACTGTCAGTTTCCTGTCATGACCATGATTTTCAGGACTATTCCTGATATGTGGTGTCAGTCATAGAATGCTGAAGTTATTGACCTTTTATGTGCGAAGAAATGTATGTCATCATGCTTGTTAACACATTCTGCATGTTTTGAGTATCTCAGGAACTTAGGTATGGTTTAATAACAAGTGCTAGCCACAGCTTGCAGGTTTCAAGATGGAAGTGATAAAAACTACACATGCTGGTCATGCAAAATCTCTTGTATCAACTATTGATTTTAGTACCTGTCCAGATGGTATATGCAATTTCACATCTTAGATGAGTGTTTTACATTCATCACCTGACTCATTTTTCGCCTGTCTTTGCTAGGTATTGTATGCGTGGGTGGTGATGGAATTGTAAACGAGGTTAGTATTATTCATTCACATATTTTCCTTTTTGCTGATATCTGGAATCGTGAAAGGTAATCATAATGACAGACCTATCTATCCTGATTTCTGATATTGCCTCAGCTTGTGTGAATTTAGGTGTTGGTAATAGCACCATCAATAAATTACAACAGTTCTCTAACCAACCTAGTATCCGCGCAACTTGACGTCTTGACCTACTCCATCGGGAACAACTTGCTCGAAGCTTGTCTTCTAGGGTCTTGTCGGAATAAAGGTCACCCATGTGTCTGAAGTGTAGTAGTGCTAGGGGGATAGAATTGCATTGGATTTTGCAAGTGAGTAGCACTAGCATATGGTATAATGCCTCTTGGCCCGATCAATAATTTGTTCAACCCTTTCACATGAAGCAAAGACACAAGTGTAAGCAAGTCACTATGTGAGCATGGGACTGCCCCACATGGGACACTTGGAGTGCATGTAATATGCCCTTGAGATTTCAAGTTTTCCTTCAGGGGAGCTTAGGAGGAACACA
The DNA here is from genome assembly GCF_000263155.2 of Setaria italica. NCBI lineage: Eukaryota > Viridiplantae > Streptophyta > Magnoliopsida > Poales > Poaceae > Setaria > Setaria italica. The sequence goes on along the minus strand of NC_028458.1, from coordinate 13,559,216 downwards.
AAAGAAATTTTATACATCATATAGGATTTCCTATGCCAAGTTTGTTTTATTGTTTTTAAACTCAGAAGTTCTAAATGATGTTCAATTGCATAACTTAATGTGGTTTAAGTTCTGAAGGACCTATTTGTTTGCTAGTATCACAGAATGTGTGTTGAAACATCATTTAGATCTTTGTACGTTTACTACTACTCTGAAGTCATCCTCTCCTTGCATGTTACAGAAACAGTTTTCCATATGCCAACTGTAGGTTCTGATGCAGTTATCAATTGATTGTGTAGGTTCTCAACGGTCTTCTGTGCAGAGATGATCAAAATGTGTCTGCCTCTGTTCCAATTGGTATTATACCTGCTGGATCTGATAACTCACTTGTTTGGACAGTCTTGGGTGTCAAGGATCCAATATCTGCAGCATTGTCAATTGTCAGGGTAAAGAACACGTTGTTTTATTTCAGCTCTACTTTATCTTCTCTATGTCTTGCACTCCTTCTATTTGCATATAATTTATTGTCATTGCATTTTAAAAGACTTTAAAATGTTGTTGTCATGCTGGGTAAGGTACCTTTTGTTCTTAGACAGAACTAACTGCCTTGCTATTTCATTTCCCTGCTGTCGAATATTCAGTCATGAGCTAGGTTGAGCTACATGCCTGATTCGTCGTTAATGGTGGTTTTGCATTACGAAGAGACAAATTCCCCAGTTACAATTCCACAATTTGCTTCACTTCCCTATTGCCCATTCAACCCAAATCTATTTGTCTTCATATCTCTCTCAAATCTTCTGCATTTCTGTACCCTGCATTCACTTGCCTTGCAATGCTGCACTGCTCTTGACAGCAGCTGATTGGAAATGTCTTCTTGGAGCAACTATGCTTTTGAAATTTTATATTAGACGTGCCAACAAAATATTTATGTATAAAATCTATAGGCTTATTATAACGAGGCCAGATTTAGCCAGCCCACCATTTCAAGCGTTCTTTTGCTTTGTTGATAATTACCTTCAAAGATTGGAAAATAGTTGATGAAGCAAGTTTAACTGTGTGGTGTGTCAATATTTCCGTCTATACTTATTTTAAGTTTTAATTTGAAACCTTTGATGTGGATATGTATGGTTGTATGCAAATTTTTACTGAGTCACTTGTTGGTTGCAGGGAGGTCTTACACCTATTGATGTTTTTTCTGTTGAATGGATTCAAAGTGGGATTATGCATTATGGCACAACCGTATCATATTTTGGTTTTGTTAGTGATGGTAACATATTCAACACTTCAGACCATTTTACTGTGTTGGTTCTCAAAATTTGCTTCTTGAACTATCCATAGGTGACTTTAGTTTCTGCAATAAAAAAAGTGATGATCCATCTTATCTCTTGCAGTTCTGGCACTCTCAGAGAAATACCAGAAGCGTTTTGGACCTCTCCGTTACTTTGTAGCTGGTTTTCTCAAATTCCTGTGTTTACCAAAGTACAGTTTTGAAGTGGAGTATCTTCCAATATCAGATGCCAATGGTGCTGAGCATAAAATTTTGGTAGGACAAGAAAAGGTTGATGCATCAGATCTTTATGATGATGTAGTTCGGAGATCGAGAGCAGAATGTTTACCGCGTGCCTCAAGTTTATCTAGCATTGATTCAATAATGTCTACAGGAATCATGTCTGGGGCAGAGCTGGAGGTTTGTAGTCCTCGTGCAAACAACGAACCTTCTGAGCTTGTTCGTGCGCTTGACCCAAAATCAAAGCGCCTATCATTAGGTAGAGCGAGTACATTTAAAGAACCAGAAGAAGTGCTCCATCCCCAGTCTCATGGTACATCTACTCCCAGCTGGCGTAGATCCAAATCAAAGTCAAGGACTGAAAAGGCATGGCCAGGCTTGACTAGTACGAACGATGCAAAATCCTCTAAGGTTAACACGGCACATGACAAAGAGGACACATCGTCAACAATTTCTGATCCTGGACCTGTGTGGGATTCAGGACCAAAGTGGGACGCAGAGCCTAAATGGGATAATCAGCCTAACTGGGAACCTGAGACTTCAATTGAACTCCATAGTCCTCAAGAGGACATTGAGCTTGGTCTGACTAAGGAGCTTGTACCAAGCTTAGATGAGAGATGGACAGTTAGGAAAGGACGTTATCTTGGTGTACTGGTGTGCAACCATTCATGCAAGACTGTGCAGAGTCTGAGCTCTCAGGTTGTTGCTCCCAAGGCTGAATATGATGACAATTGTTTGGACTTGCTGTTGGTTGGTGGAAGTGGAAGACTCAGATTACTGAGATTTTTTGTGCTTTTGCAGTTTGGAAAGCATATATCTCTTCCAAATGTAGAATATGTAAAGGTATGTTATGGCTGCTTTTGTTGGTAAAATATCAGATTTTACTCCATTACTCCATCCATGGTAGTGTTGTTTTGATTTTGGCTTGATGCATGTCATGCTTTTTGTGTCGCACAATTGTCACAACCTTTGGACATTTCCGAGGTTAATGATCTCTGTATTACTCATTTGACCAGAACTTCACTTGTAATTTTTTATAACTCTTTAGCTCACTGCTGTGCTAAATTTCAGGTGAAGTCTGTGAGGCTCAAGGCAGGCCCAAATACACATGACGGATGTGGTATTGATGGTGAACTACTCCATGTCAAGGGGCAAGTTCGCTGTAGTTTGTTGCCTCAACAATGTCAATTGATCGGCAGGCCAGCCAAAAACCCTGTACAGTAGCTGTAAATACATTACTCTGCAGACTCAGTCTGCAGCTCTGAGATCGGGCCAGAATCTTGCACCTGTACAAGCGGCGAACTGTGGAATTTTGTCCACATCCACACATCCGCAATTATATTCAGAAGTCAGAGCATCCTTGCTGACACTCAGCTCCAGAGATGTACATTTGTGGTTGATAAGCAAGAAGGTGCTGGGTGGGTGCTATTTATCCAGATGTAAAGCCAAGGCCTATCTCAGACAACAGCCTGTTGCGCACCTATTGGTTTCACCTTTTCTCTTGTCTGATATCTAATACATCTACTATAGAGCCATCCAGATGAGTGTACTTGGGTCCAGAACATAGTGTTCCACCTCCTCCACCCCGGTGGTGTGTACGGTTGTTTGGAGGTCCCTGATGCCGCCCACTTGATGCTCATTACCCCCATTATAGGGACAACACCTCCAGCGCCGTGTCCTTGATCAGCTTGTTGTGTTTGCAAAGTGTGAATAAGACTATATAGGCCTGTTGGATTCCCAGTACAGTTGTAGGGTTTCAGCAGAAAGGGACGGACGATATTTGTGGCACCGGTGCCGCAACTTTTTCATGTGTGTAACTCTTGTTCTTTGTGATGTATTGTGTAGTGATTTGTAAACGTTGTTTGCCATACGAGTTGGAATTCCTTATATGTGCTGTTCTCTGCTGGATAATAAGTAGCGTAGCTTCTGGTTCTGGGAGGCTCTTTTGTTTGCATGCTGCCGGCGACAGCGAGCAGTGCTTGTACGAGGAATAGTTTGCCACCAGCTGAATTTTCGGATGCGATTGTGACTTTGTGAGATTGCGACTCGGAAAGTCGTTTTTGCGACAATATTGGTTTCATGGAACAGGATGGTGTTTGCTTTGTTTCGTTCCGGAAGGTGATGAGGTACATGTAAGTTCAGCGAGCACTAACCCGACAGATAGCTGGGACTTAAAACTAGATAACGCTGCTGGTGGGATACTGAGCAAGGCGGCAGTTGTCAACTCATAACTCGGGAACTTATCCACTACTACTGCTCGTCGGAGGAAGAAGTAACGACGTGACGAAGGCCTCTGGTGCAAAGTCGCCTCTGTTTCCTTAGAATCACTGTAGAGAACTTTCACCTGGTGAAATAGCGTTCTCTGAGAGGGCTGTCCGTCATGCTCGTCCGAGTTTCTAGCTGTTATTACGAGATCGTCGTACTAGTAAATAACAAGTGCATGTTGATATTCCCTCCCGTGCGTTTTCATTTTTCTAAATATATATATATTGCTATGTATTTGAATATAGTGAAATCTACGTATCTAAAAAAGCTGAAACGACCTACATTTTGACTGAGGGAGTACTACTTTGGCAGCAGTTTGGAACATGCAAGAATTCGTAAAAAAAAGATAAGAAAAACAAACCAAACGATTATGCTGATCCAAACACCGTGCAGGCAGGCATTACCCAGTCAACAGATCACAGCGCCATCCATGCTGTGTTTTATTAGTAAATCCTAAGGATTCGAAACTGCCCTCCCCGCCGCCAGCTGGGCTGCGGGCTGCGGCTAGCACCTGCAGTGGCATCCCTGCACCAGGGCGAGCCGCCCGGGGGAGACGCACCGCCCGCCTCGCCGGCCGCCGTAGTGGCACATGTCCCTGCACGCGGCGTTGGCCGCGTCGGCCGCCGGGTCGCACTGCTCCACGGGGATGGTCACCCCGCACGGCACGCTCGATGGGTAGTCCGACTCCACCCACGCCGCCCGCGCCGGCGGTGGCGCCGCCGCCATGAGAGCCGCTGCATGCAGAGAAAAACCACGCGCGCAAGTGTCAGATACACACCGTACACGGATGCGGCGCGTGCGTGCATGCACGCAGTTGTGGTGGTGGTGGCGGCGCGACGGCCCCTGCGGCTTACCGGTGAGAGTGACCACGAGGACGAGGAGGGCGCGCGCGTGGGGCGGCGCCACGGAGACGCTCGCCATGCGATCGATCTATCTGTTTGTTCTCTCTCTCTGCGCCGGCGGGCTGGGAGGTGGCAACAGCGATGCTTGTCTGGCGGCTCCGCGGCGCTCGGTGCGCGCGCGAGCAATATAGGGGTGGTGTGGTCACGGGGCAGCCGGGCAGCCAGGGTGGGTTGGAAAAGCGGCGGCGCAGGCTACTAAGATAGTACTGTATATACATATATGCCAGCTAGCTAAATGCAGTATCAAAAAAAAGCTAAATGCAGTATCAATTAATTGGCTAGCTAATTACGGCGCGCATATCTTAGCTGCCAGATATACTGCCGATCTCCTGCTAAACATACAGAGAGGCTCCATCTCATCTTCTTTTTACCATGCATGCATGCACCGCGTGAGCTGAGCTGTTGAAAATCAGCACCGTTGATTAATGTGGCTAGGATTATTAAATTTATTAGATGCGAATTATGTGCTACGCGCAGGCTAAATGACCTTTGTTTTTTCTAAATCCATATGCATCTACACATAGTAGATGTTATTAAGATAGTATTTGGTTCACCGAAAGTAACGTGTTTACGTTACGGAGTGATAACAAGTAGCATTATAGGCGTTTGTTTTGGCTTGGTCCGTAATCTATTACGCTGCAATCGGATACCAGCCTATTCAAATTGGATCCCGCTCGTCCCCGGCTGTAATCGCATCGCTTCCCTCAAATACTTTGCGATACCGTTACTTTGATTGAACCAAACAGAGAACGTAATCGCATATTCTAGTGCTGATTCCCCCGTGATTCGATTACATTTACGTTTGCGTTATCACTCCTTGAACCAAACACTATCTAAGAACTTCCTTCCTCCCAAATTATTATTCGTTTTGATTTTTTTACGTACATAGTTTTTGCTACGTCGGCCAACCTCTAGTGATTGGAACTCGATCTGTAATAAGCTTAACTTTCACCTCAACTAGAAAAAAGCTACTCCAGTTAGAACGAAAAAGCAAGAGGCGGACAGCAGAGGCAAGCGAGAGAAAGTCAGAAAACCATCTCATGGTTCTCCGTTCTCCCCCTCCCCTGTTTCTCTGCTCGCTGGGTCCAAAGTCCAAACTCACTTGTACGCTGCCCGGACACCAAAGGCAGAACGAAGAAGAATAACACAAACGCAAGCACCATGCCACCAAAAAAGGGTCACCAATAACAACATGCACATCGTCGATATACTCCTCTGCCGCCTAGCTAGCACTTGCAGTGGCAGCCCCGTCCCCGGCCGAAGCCGAGCGAAACGCACTGGCCGCCGCGCCGGCAGCCGCCGTAGTGGCACATGTCCATGCACGCGCTGTTGGCCGCCGCGTCCCCGGGGTCGCACTGTTCCACCGGGATCGTCTCCCCGCACGGCACCCCTGACGGGTAGTCCACCCACGCCCCCATCGCCGGCGCCGGCGCCGCCAGGATCACTGCAAAGACCCACACGAAACCAAACCACCAGCGTCAGTGATTCCGACCGAACGAGCACGCGAACAGAAACTAGCATTACAAAAAAAATGCAGGCGCGCTGCAAGCGGCAGCCGCGCAACGCTCACGATTTATGATCGTGTCGTCGTCGTGCGCTTACCGGTCACGGCGGCCATGAGAACTAACAAGAGGCGCGCCGGGGGCGGCGCCATGGATACAGCGGCTCAGCATGCAGCACGATCGCTACCCATTCTAGACCCACCCTCTCTCTCTCTATTTGTGTTCTTGTACAATGGGAGGCGGCAAGGTGGCTGGCTGGCGGCGCTGCCGCTCCCTGGTGCGCGTGATATATAGAGGATAGAGGTGATGACAACTTGGCACGCTTGGTGGTGGCTGTGGTGGTGCGCGCGATACAGAGCCACTAACGTGACGATTGGTCGAGCACTCTATGTTGGAAAGAGG
>NC_028458.1:13535165-13552559 GCF_000263155.2 Setaria italica | reverse complement strand
AGCATCAATACAATGTTTAACGGTGCTTCCACTGATGTCTACCGCCCCAGCATATCAATACAGGGTGGCAGCAGGGGAGCCACAAAGCAGTACACATGATGTGACGCCGAGACGGTTTGATGGTGTGGTGGGACAATAATATGTAAAGATAATAACCCCAACTGTCAACTTGCGCCTGAAGCTAATGTAGAATAAACGGCTGGTTAATTAGGACATGATGAGCGCGCATCATGTCCTAGATCGGATGCTTTTGCAAAGGTATGTTACTAGCAGTAGCCGGTAATGCAAAGTAAAATTTGTCACTACATGAGCTAAGACGACGTAGTTGAGGTGGTTAAGTTTGTAGTGGCTACTCACTAGGGAAAATGTAGTGGCTACTCACTAAGTTTGTAGTTATATACTCTTGGCTTACACTAACTTGACTTCTTTTTGGGTAAACATCTTTATACCTTAAGATCAGCACCCACCAACACCTCCGAGCACGCACGACAAATTTACGGCCCAGCCCTGGTGCTGAATCTGAACGTGAACTGAGCCTATTGTATATTAACAAAATTCTTCATGTATACAGGCTTGAAATAAAAAATTATATAAAAAATAGACAAAGAAAATTTCTCCATGTACAACCAACTAATTGGTACAACTCCGCAAGAAGACCCTCCCGAATCTCCCAAATTCACCTGGTTGTATCCGATGAAACGACGACACGCCATATTTCCAAATCCGGGCGCAAGAGAGTCCCCCCGTCAAAAGGGCACTCATGCATCTCCCCGCTCGACCAATTCCCTGCTCCAACCTTCGAGGTAGGCAGCTATCCAGCTAGCCAACTTTCTGATCCCGGTTGTCGCCTGATATGATAGACGATGATCCGATCGATCGATCGATATCCCCCAGCTGTGAATTAATCGAGAGTGGCCTGGGCGCATCACGTCCTCGATCGACGACAGGAGCCCGTCTACGACCGCCACCACCGATCTCCAAGGTCGAGCAGACCGATCGACATCGATTATTAGCTAGCGCGCATGCACGCCGCGTCCATCGTGCCCCCGATGGAGCCGTCGCGCTCAGCGCAGTAGCTGTGTGTCCACTCACTCCCCGTTCGTGCCGCGCGATGAGCTGATGGCTGACGAGCAGCATCATTCGGGTCGGGGCTACTAGCATAGCAGCGACCAGACCGATCGCGCACACTACAACGGACACAGTCACTAACCAATGCAAAGCATGTGTGTTTTGCGCGGCCTCTGCTAGTGGGAGGCGCCACGACATCATTATCGTCGCATAAAGTTCATCTCATCGCGACCGAATATAAATGGTCGGATCGTCTCATCACTTAGCCAGTGATCGACCTATCATGCCGCACGCCACCTTTATGGGAAATAAAATGAATGGAATTTGTTTATATTTAAACAACTGATGCACTACGACGAGAGGATCTCGCATCTCCAGGGGCCGATGAATGAACCAGCTGTGCAGCTCAGTCCAGAGCGGGAAGCTAATCACTTTGTGAAAAGGGCGATCGGGGAAGCCGGATACGAATGTGGCGATGAGGCCCAATTTTCTAATCCCAAGTGCGAGACGCTAGCTATCGATCTATCCGATCCGCGCGGAAAAGGGGCGGGCGCAATAGCGCGCGGCGAGCGAGCGAGCTCGGTCGATAACGCGAGCGGAAGTGGCTTTCCTTTTCGGTCGCGCGCAGTCAATTTCTCCTTTGCGCGCGATCGAGGATAAGCAGCAGCAGGAGGTAGCGGGCTACAGGGGTGCCGGGGCGGGGGGACATGAGGTGAAAGCCGGGCGCTAGGCATGCCGCTGCACGACCGGCGGGGCTCATTGGCCACGCGGGGGTAGCCGTGTCCGCGCCCCGGACTGGCCGGCTCTATGTACCTAGTGATCGGAGGAGACAGTGATCGAATCCGTAGGCTCCGGGGATCAGAGGAGACAGCTAGTGATCGGCCGGCTTTTTGCAGCGGCTCGATCGGCAAGTGTGGCGACGAGTGGCCGAACGGGAGCCGGGAGCTGGAGCTAGGGCGTATCTTCCGCGCACCACCGAGCTGCAGGCGCCTATGGATTTGGGGGGCGCCCCGGCGCGGGATTGTGCTGCTGCCCGCGCGAGGCCTTTACTTGAGCGACGCGGCATCATGCGGGCATAGAAAGCATGCGGCAGCGGATGCGGATCGAGGGGTTTGTGGTGAGGAGAAATTTTTGACGCAGTTCTTTTGTCCATTAATGGACGGGCACCAACGGGTATGTCCCTGCTACCGCACACCTTTCCTCTGCATTGCGGTCATGCATTGCTTACCATGCTTTCCCCACTCTCTCACCGTGACCGCTCTTACTGTTCTGCCACTTTACCGACGCCACACCCATGTGGAGCACGAGGATAGGGGCCGCGCGCCCCTTCCATTCTCTGAATATCTAACAGGTGCCTCCCAAGTGACCCAACAAGCCGAGGTCTGAAAAATTAGGATGCATTAGCACCTTTATGCATTACCCTATCCAAACGTGAGGGCTAATAGGAGAGGTAAACTTTAATCCACCCTAAAAAGATGCAAAAGCATTAGCTGATAGAGAGGAGCTAATGGATGCTAATGGCTTGTGAAAAGACAAAAGGGGAGAGAGAAAGGGAGGAGGTGAAAAGATAAAAAGGGTAAAAATAACTTTTTATGGACTTTAGCTCTATCCATTAGACATGTCTCCAAACGGGAGTACTAATGGATGGAAGTGCTAAACTTTAGATGGGCTAATCTTTAGCACTTACTAAACTTTAGCAATAGCACATCCAAACATGCACGTAGCGCAAGCAATATATAATATTATGTGAATCGGTCGATGCATTAGTAGACGTCATAACATAGCTAAGACGTCATGATTTCGAACATGACATCACAAAAGTACTGAAAACGCAATTCAAAGGGAAGAAGAAAGGAACACTAACCCGCGCCATAGGTGTGGTAGCTTTTAGCGCCAACTGAACGGCGCAAACTCAGCAGCTCTACTGAAAAGCACGCAGAGGTCCCTTTTTCCCCAGCTCAGAGGTGCCCAAAAGACACTAGGCGCGCACGTTCAACGCTGGAACAGCCGTCTTCCACGATCTACAAAGTAGAAACAAAATCAGCGGGCAAGCCCACCCTGTCAGCCCTCAAAACTCTCCTTTTCTTGGGAGCTGGTTAAGCCTTATAGCTTTAAAGATAATTAGGCTCAAATAAAATGTCTACATTCAACATTCAGAATAAACTTCAACATTTTCTAAAAAGCATATATCAACATTTGAAAATATTAGATTCAACAATTTCTAAAGTTAGATCAACATTTTGAAAAATAATACCTTCAACATTTTGGACATCTTAAACGAATGGATTCAACATTTTTCAAAATCTGGCTAACATTTTGAAGAAAAAAATAATCATCCGGCGACGGTGCGCAGTGGCGACGGGCGACGGGGCAAGGCCAGCAGCTGCGCGTGGGGGTAGCGCATGGCTAGCCATGGCGGGGGCGACTAGCAGCTACACGCGGGACGGCCAACGCTGCGGGAATAGTAGCCGTGCACGCGAAGACAGCGGGGTTGTAGCGTGAGGTAATGGGTGGCCCAGAGCTAGGGTTAGGAGGTCGGAGGAAGGGAGACAGCGGAGATCGTGCGACCTGCGCGCCACACGAATCTTCGACACTGGAAGCTGCTTCCGGAAGTTATATAAGTTCTCCCTCTGGTCAAAACGTGTCAACCGCTCTACGGCCGGTCCATGGCAGTTGTGGGCTTGGCCCGTCACCACCCGGCCTCGGGATCAAAACAGCATGCCCACTTGGGCTGCACAGCTTTAACGACGGCTTTTGTGCGGGCTTTCGCGCTGCGCTCGCGCGCGCGGCGTGCCCATGCCGCCGGGCTGCACGCTGGCGAAGAAGAAAGAGGGGGCGGACGACCAAGGCCCAACAGACAACAGCAAGCGGAACCAGCAGCAAACAGCATCATCTACAACATGAGGAGGACCAACGGACTAGCGTGCGTTGCATGGAACATTAAGGTCCTGTTTGGTTCCCACCTCCTAAAATTTTAGTGACTAAAAAGTTTTAGTCACATTTTAGTCCACCTCCTAAAGGTTGTTTGGTTCCAGTGACTAAAATTGTCTAAAAGTAATAAATGTTGTGGCAAAATAACCATGCTACCCTCCCACCAGTTGCCTTTCCCATCTTCAGCTCCTCCCACCATGCTCACTGCACCACTGTCATCTCCATGGTCCGGTGCTTCCCCAGCTCCGCCTCGCGGGGCTCCCCCACCATCGGCACCACCAGCCACTTATTCCGGCTCGCCACCGCGCCCTTGCGTTGCACCACCGTTGGACGAGAGTGAGGGGCCCGGCGTTGGACGAGAGGGAGGGGGTGGATCCAGCGGGGGAGCTTCGGGGCCGGATCCGGCGAGGGGAGCTTCGGGGGTGGCGGATCCGGCGTCAGGGATGGGGGAGCGAGCAGCGACTGGCGCGGGAGGCGGCGGCGGCGGCAGCAGTAGCAGGTGGAGGTGGGCAAGCCGGCGGGGAGGTCGAACCCTGTAGGGACTCATCAGCGGCGGAGGCAGGGAGGTGGTCGGGCTGGGGCGTGGGGGCGGTTGCGACGTGGGAGAAGCCGCCACGGAGAGGATGCCGGCGAGGAGCAACGGTGACGGCGGGGCCGCGGCAGGGTGCAGCGACAGGGAGCGGCATGCGGCGCGGCGGGGCGGGGCCCCGTGGGGGTTGCCATGGGGGTCTAGTGGTGGGGGTGGGGTTGCCGTGTGGCGGCGGCGGGCGGCGGGAGGGATGCCGCCAGCGGGGGCCGGGCGGGGAGGGAGGGTGGGAGAGAGAGAGGGGGGCAATAAATGGGGGTTCAGGATGACTTTTAGGAGCTTTTAGGAGGTGTGGAGCTCCTAAAGGAATTGAAGACTTCTAGAAATTTTTAGTCACTTTTAGTCATAGTGTTTGGCTCTTTGGTCCTTTTTAGGAACCCTGAGCAACGGAACAGAACTCGGAAAGAAACAAGGATTCAAGAAATCATAATCGAGTGCGTAGCATGGGTCCTCGCTACTGCAAGCAAGGGAGCTAAACAGCAAGCGCGCTGCGCAGGATGGGCGGGAAAAAGGTTTGGCAGATCGGATCTGGATCAGGTAAAAGGCTGCAAGGACGTACAGGAAGGCCCAAGTATGTGCGTCTGGGCTTGCTCACCTATGCATGCACGGCCGGCCGTGGCCTGCTGGCCTTCTCATTGGCTGCCAATCCTTTTTTCTTTCAGTTTTTTTATTGAAGCATTATCAATGGGCTGTCTACACAGTGGTGCTTTCTGCTTTGGTTGAGAGAAAAAAGAATGATTATATAGGATCTATAAAATTGGCATACACTGTTCAAAAAAATAAAAAATGGCATATACACTAAATATGAGAGACGGGGTCATATGGCTAGGCGGCATCACCGTTTCTTGAATGTACATCTGCGGAGTGGTTTGTTTTTGGTAAACATATAGTATAACACTAGTAGTGGTTTTAGTGATCTTGTCATAATGATGTGAAGTATGATTGGTTAACAAGAGTACAGTTCGCCAGTTTGCTTCTAATAATAAGAAAAAACGATATAGTTGTTTTTTTAAAAAAGGGATACATACAGTTTTGTGCAGAGATACAATAGTCGCATGCATGACTATGCATGTGACATCGAAATGACAAGGCTGGCCTAACTACTTTGAATTAGGACAGAGTTAAGTACGACCATGTTAATTGGGTACACTCTCGACCCCATCTGAACCCCAACTTGCAGACCCATGCGGTGAGGGTTTGAATAGTTGTTGGACATGCATCCACTACAGTATTTCTTGCTCGGATGTGTCAGCGTGCGTGTCACGCCCTTCGCATACAACGAATCCAACACATGATGAACAGAAAATTAATTTGCAGAGCACGTTAACAAAACCAGTAGTAAACGAGAGCTAGCGCTCGTTTTGTATAAAAAAAGTTAAGAACACGAAAGAATCTAAAAAAAAAAGAGGGAAGAGGCCATGCTTCAGCAACTCAAATGCATACACGTATTGTTCACCAGACATATGCACCTGCAGCATCAATTGTATTTTTGTAGTGCCGCCGGGCACAGTCCGATGCAAGACACACTATCAGAGGCTGCGGCGGCACGCATCCAATATATAGGACAGCAAATGCAATTTGCTGATAAAAAAGATTTCGTTGTTACTAACATGTCACGAGACACGACCATTAATCAAACATATCTGTAGAGAGCATAGAGAAAGAAAGGATCATCTTTTCTATTGCCGATTGAGACGTACCTCAAGGGTGATTCTTGACGTGTCTGTTCCGTGCCCCGGCCCCCGGCCCTTAGCTAGTGTAAAAAACTGACCGCTGATTCGACACTGTTCAGAGTTAAAAACTCCTCTCTACTCAAGGCCCTTGTAGTTGTAACTCATACTGCGTGTAGGTGTCATGCACGCAGATGCAGTCAGACGCCACAGTACACTCATGCATTACTATAGTAACATGCAGTAGTGACTCAGCTAGCGCTAACTCTCTCGATCTCTGAATGAAGAGAATTTTTTTTTTCACCGCAGTTGTGTGTGCTCCTAGCGACGGTGAAAGTTGAATAATGCAGGACCCTAGGGCAAGGCAGCACCACACCAGGTCAAGAACAAGAGAGCACACCAAATTCCAAATCTCGGGCCGCGCATTTCCCTCAACCACTCCCCTACCCGCTGCCCCCCTCGTCACCGCTAGGGTTTCTCAGCCGGCGCCCCCCCTCGCGTCCGTCGTGATCGAGATGCACGGCTGCCATGGCCTCCCCGGCCGGCGTCTCCAGCAGGCAGCGGCCACAGCTGTAGGTCCGGCCCTCTGCCGCCGTGTTCTTTGTCACCATTCATTCCTGCCTTTATGGTTGTTTAATGCCGTCTGTTTTTTTCCATGTGGTTCTGCCGGTAGCCGTTGCAATGTCTAGCTTTGCGTGCCCGGTGCGACTGACATGCGGGTTCCAGCCGAGGTACCCCATCCGTCAGTAACTGGGTGTAGGACCGGTTTGATGAACGCATGAAATGTGCGAGCATCCTTTTTTTATTGTTTTCGTGACTTCAAAATTTTTTTAGCAGTAATCATTCACGCATCATGACCGCTCCATGGACCACGCCACCTGTGAGCCTGTGCCTATAGATACCCATGCCCCTCCCAGAAGTTCTTGCAAAGAAAGGGAGATGAGAAGATGGAGAGGAGAGGGCCTCTAGACCTGAGAGGGATGGGAAAAGATATGAAGCTATTTGCTTCTGAGTGGAATGTTGTCTGGTTCAAGGTCTTGCCTGTGATTTGAGGATGAATCTCTTGTGTAGTTTTCATTCCTCGGATCTGCGGGATCTCGGACCAGGCTTCATTCCCCTCAGAGATAGCTTCAAATGATATCGATCTAGCGGCCGGGGCTATTCTAAATCTGTTCTTATTCTTTGATTTTGATATATTTGTGAGGATTTTTTTGCATGAGATTCCTGGTTGTTCTTGGTGTGGAGCACAGTACTCTCTCCTGACTCCTGGATCTTATCTCGAACTCCACTGTGCCTTCTTTGTCTGTTCGTTTGTTGCGGATCGAGGAGAAGCAAGATTGGTGTAATGATGGCCTGCTTTGACTCCTCTTTCCTCTGCGCATCTGCAGGTGCTGAAAGTTTTCATCATTACCTTTTGATTGGGGAGAATCTTCACTTTCTCTCTCCTCTCTCCAGTTTCTCTCTCTTTGCTTCTTCGATTCCGATTCTTCCTCTCGGTTTTCCCATCTCTCTCTATGCATGCATGGTGGGCATGGATTGCTTCTGGTATTCGCAAAGTTTTCGAGAACATGTTATTGTCAAAGCTGCTACTAGAAGTACAAAGTTATCTGTATCGATCTGAGTATTCTTGCTTTCAGATATTTATCTGTTCTAGGTTTGAAGATAGTTTTCTCGGTGCAGAACCTGCTTCAAAAAGTTTGGGAGGGTGTATGTAATTCTCTGGACGAGATGCAGTATATGTGTGTATTCTCTTCATGCTATGTTGGGACCTGGAACTTGATGTATATACATACATGAAGCGAGCTCATCATAACATTTTATTGATGTATGACTGTATGAGTACTCCAGGTGTGTATTTGTTCTTCTCAGAGGCGTTTCTGGTTCTACTATATGTTGTTTCTTGATGCGGCTGGAGCTGCTGCGTCTGGAGCTCGCTTGATGTTTTGTACCTTGATTTCAATGGTTCCATCCATCTTCTGCCTCCGGATCCAGGCAAGCTGGTTTGAAGTGAGAAGATGTATGGATGTAAGGAGTAATCTGATATGTGTTCCCTGCCTGATATATGATGCATGGATGGTTCTCTATAATCTCTTAGCTACCAAGCAACATTATCCGATGCGACACATATGTACTTTGTTTTGAGCAAAGGCAAATAATGTATCCTTCTGTTGCATGAACACTTCTTGATAGTGTCTCTGTTAACAATTCCGCTGTCTAATATTTTGTGCAACTTGGTCTTTCAAGGCAAAGGTTTTAGGTTTTTATCTATGCTGAGATACTGCAGACAAGTCTCAAAAATATATATTTCTCGTTTATTTTCAATGCCTGGTTGAGGCATTCTGCATCCAATCAGTCAATACAAAAGCAGTATACATTTTCAATTTTCTGGCTATACACGCAAGTCAACATATGTGAAGGTTTTACACCTCTGCTATAGCACAAGGATGCTAGCTGCGAGCCTGGGAGTCCGAGACGCAAAAATGATCATGGTCGATTCGATCAACAATTTAATCTGTTATATTTCTTTTTGCTCCACACATACGATGTATTCCTCAAAGAAAGCAAGAAGAAAAACTGAAAAGATGGAAAGAAAAACACTCTCTCGAGGAGTATATATGAAACGAAGGCTTTAATTTGGTACATGCTACTAAAATTGAAGATCTGGTATTGACTGATCAGATTTTAATTCATGGCTCAAGATCTGTCTCTTGCATCTTGAATAATTCTTGATACACCAAATAGAACATGCGTGAATAATGCTGGTGGCATTTTCGTCTCTACGTTATAATAAGTGAGCTCACATCAGTCTTTTCAGCAGGATGCGTAGTACAGTATGTACTACACTCCAAGTAAATAAGTTAGCTAATACATGTGATTTCTCTTCTGTGGATCTGTGGAACTCGTGTTGTCTTATTCAGTCTTTGAACAATTCACAGACTACAACCTTTGTCCACATCTAAAGCCACAGTTTTAGTTGTGTGTTGTAAAAAAACCCCCCACTAATGTTGCTAGGGCCGGTCGTGCCAAAATAAGAACTAGCTCTTCTATGTTTCAAGAGCTGATGAGAGCACGCATCCAAAGAAGTTCAACCCTGATGCTTAGTCATGTATAGGAGAAGAAAGCAGGCATACATAAAATTACAGCGTGTATGTGTAACACCAAACAGTTCAGGGCTTACAGTTTTACAGCCTGTCCGGTATATCTGCTCGTCTGGTCAATCAGCTGCACAGCACAATCGAGGGAATTGTGGACAGTTTTTTAAAATTTTTTACCGTAGCTAGGTAGCTTGAGACACTCCCATCTGAGCATACGTAGTTGCACCTGTAACTGCTACTCCTGGCCGTAAATTTACTCGATCCATCCATCGCCATGGGATCGGAGCTGCAGCAGCGAGGTCGAATGCTTGCGTAGAGCTACCTCCTCGTAGTGCTAGCTACTCGCTACGCGCCTACGCTTTGCAGCGGGGAAAAAGAGGTGCCACCATGCGGCGCGCGCGGGCGCGGCATTATTGATGGCCCCTCTCCGTCGTCTCCGCGCAACACCAAATCGCCAAGGCAACGCTGCCGGAGAAGCAGGGAGCCATGAATGCCCGATCGATCGAATTCAATTGAGCCTCGGTTCTCCTCCCGTTTTTGAAGAGAGCGCCCCCCGGACGAACGGGACAGACTGCTTGCTGCCGTGGGGTCACGCCGTCATCGCCCGCAAGCCGGCCGGCCGGCCACGCACTGTCGTGTGTGCAGTCAGTGTGCTTACAATCTTACATGCATGAAAGTTCTTCAGCATATGAGTGATGGAGGACAGGTATCAGCATCAGAGTGATTGATGCGCCATAACACAAGCCCTGTAAAACGGAATATGAATCAGTTTCGTAGTTTTGTTTAGTTGGTGTTACATTGGAAAGGCATCGTGTCAAACAAATTCTAATGGCCAAATTGAGTACTTGCATAAGCGTTTGAGCAGTACAGTCTGTCACTCAGTTCATGGGGGAATGGTTAGGTCTGGGTTCAACTCTCTTGGCACGCGTATGTACTATCTGCTGTTAAGTGTGGGAAGGAGGTAAATCACACATGAACTTGCAAGAGGTGTGGATCTTCCAAGGTTGTCCATATTCCCATTGATCGCGGATCTCCACCGTGCATGGCTTTGCAGTCCAAGAATCGACTCTACTTAATTGTGTTAGAGTGTGTGTGTGAAAGATGTTTCAAAAAAAATATAACTTTTTTCATACGGACTCGTCCAATAAAGACAAACTTTATATAAAATTATAAATTTCAATAAGATTCAAAACTTTATGTTTGTTTTTTTATTTACATCTGTTTAGATGGCCGAATATTAACCAAAATTTGATACAACAATTAGGAACAAACCCCCTCATCACAATAGCAATGAAGTATAAATGGGATTGTAATGTGGAATCACGCAAGACTCATATGGGATTGAATCGAAGCTTGAAAACCGCATGTGTGTGCATTACATGATTTTTGTGATGTTCGTGGGGTCTCTAGCTCTAGCCTCTAGCCTGTAGTTCTAGAAGACAATATTTTTTGTTAAAAGATGTGTCACATATGATTTTATCTGGCGATGAGTAGCCGCGAGCGGCGAGATGTCGTCTAGTACTTAACATACTGTCTGGAATCACGATGAAATTCTAGTGATATTTTTCCTATTATAGTAGTGATGAAGAACGGAGCCATCTTATTTCATTCGGGTCTGAAACCAAACAAACTTCTCCTCCTCGAGATGAGTGCTCTCTCCTCGAACTTCCCTACAACCTCCGGTCATGACCTAGAGGAAATGCATCTCAGACAATTGTTGTCTCTCCCCCATATACACCCTGAGCATTGTTTGGTTGAGAGGATGAAGTGGAATGGGTTGAGCCCACCCCATTTTTTGATGTATCGGGATTGGGAACAAGCAAGATCGATCTATCCCTAGAGAGGAATATTCCCTATAGAAGTGTAGATGCGGGATGGATCGATCTGCTCGAAATGAAGGGATGGGCTCATCCACTTTGTCACCATCAGACACCCATCTCCCTCTATTCAGGGCGGCGTAGGCTAACACGAGATGGGGGCATGGTGGAGCGGCATGAGAAAGGTGATGTAGTGGTCGTTGGCCCTTCAGCTACGGCGTGAAGGGGCTACTGTGGCTAGCTCCGGTGAGAGAGAAGGGAGGAGAAAGAAGGGTAGGGAGAGTGACACAGGTGGATCCCGCGAGAATCAGTTCCGGCCCTGCAAGGGGGCACGAGGTGCGATGGCCTAGGGCCCACGGAAGGGGGGGGGGGCTCAGCCTAGGACCCCATGTATACAGGCAGACAGGCACTCAGTATTGCAAGCTGCCAGGCCCTTTAGGCTTTAGCGGTCAGCCCAGAACGGCAGGAGCCCCCATGTATACAGCTATACAAGCGGACAGGACACACACTCGCGCTCAGTATTGCAGGCCGCCAGGCCCTTTAGGTATACTACGCGTCTACGCGAACGCTCGCCCATGATTTGTCACTGCGCCGCCAAAGGGTGAATGCGAATCGCCATCCACCCGTCCGTGATCCATCTCGCCGAGTCGCTGATTAGGCAATTACTGTGCTGCGAGTGCGACGCTGCGTGCCTGCGTCCTGCTCCTACGACCAGTACTTCCTGCGACAAGCCAACCAGTCTAACGCCGAAACCGCGCGTGCGGCACAGGCACGGCGGCTGAGCGGTCCCGTCCGGCTGTCCCATGGTTGTCCAGCAAGGCGATGATCTAGGTATTTTTTCGACCATTTTTTAATCTAAATTAATTACTTCGGACTTCTAGTACTCGGTACTCATATAGTCGTGTTTTTCTTCTAATCTAGATGTTAGAAACTTAGACTGTTACCTAAGAAACATTTGTCGGGATCTCAGAAAAGAAAACGGAAAAGAGTAGAAGATCAATTTATTGAATTTCAAAAAGGTGCTATACATAAGTTTTTTTCAGCTTCATGCAGTGTTGTGCCTGATGATAATCCTGTAGATGCACTTGACATTGAAGAACAAGGGTAGCAACAGCAACAAATTAATGATAATTTAAGTGAACAAGTTGATGACATTGATGATGCTATAGAGAAAGAAAATTTACAACCTTCCTCTCAACCTGAAAATTTAATTGATGATGTGCAAGAAGCTTCTATTCATGATGTCTTTGATCCTAGAACTTGGGGAAATATTGATAATAAGGGTAGAGATATATTGATTGAAAAGGGGTCGGTGAGAGAATTAAATCATGAGTTCCCTGCAGATGCTCTTAATAGACATTTTTCATATGTTTACTACTCCAGAAAGTTAAGCAATGGTGAGGTGGTTGATAGAAAATGGTTGGTTTACTCTAAACATGTGGACAAAGTTTTTTGTTTTTGCTGCAAATTGTTCAAATCAAGTCAAAGCAAAAGTTTGCTAGCACATGATGGATTAAGGGATTGGAATCATCTTAGTTTTAGACTCAAGCAACATGAGAATAGTGTTGAGCATATAACAAACATGAATACTTGGAATGAACTTAGGCTAAGGTTGAGCAAAAATAAAATAATTGATGATGATTTGCAATGAGAAATTGCAAAGGAGAGATAGTGTTGGAGACAAGTTTTAGTAAGAATTGTTGCTGCCGTCAAGTTTCTTGCTAAACATAATTTGGCTTTTCGAGGGAAAAATGAGAAACTATATCAAGATAGCAATGGTAACTTTCTGGGCACAGTTGAAATGATGGGTGAATTTGATCCTGTGATGCAAGACATATTAGGTGGATTCAAAATAGTGAGATTCATCATCATTATCTTGGGCATAAAATTCAGAATGAGATGATTTCTCTTCTTGCAGATTGTGTGAAACAAACTATACTAAAGAACATCAAAGATGCCAAGTACTTTTCTGTTATTTTAGATTGTAGTCCAGATGTGAGCCATGAAGAACAAATGACTCTAATTATTCGGTGTGTCAATATGTCGAGGAATGTTCCAAGAGTAGAGGAGTTCTTCCTAGAGTTCTTGAATGTAGATGACACATCAGGATTAGTTCTTTTTAATAAATTAAAGAATGTATTGGCTTCTCTTGATTTGAATATTGATGATGTGAGAGGATAAGGCTATGATAATGGTTCAAATATGAAGGATTCTCACCAAGATGTTCAAAAGCGCTTGCTTGAAATTAATCAAAGAGCACTATACATGCCGTGTGCATGTCATAGTCTGAATCTTACTCTTTGTGATATGGGAAATCTTGCAGGTAAACTATTATTTCTATTATACATTGTTTTCATATAATATGCCATGATTTGGGAAAGGTTTCAAACTTACTATTTGTTAAATTTTGTAGGCAAGCTATTTCTTTTTTTATCTCATCCAATGTATATACACATTGTTTGCAAAATCTACCAAAAGGTGGAAGATTTTGGTGGATAATGTCCTAGGATTGACAGTTAAGTCATGGTCTAATACACGCTGGGAAAGCCGAATAAAAAGTGTTCAAGCTATCAGATTCCAAACTCCTCAAATAAGATTTTGAATTTTTAGTTGGTTTGGTTATTTGGCATGATATTTTATTCTCTATAAATAAGGTGAGCAAAAAGTTGCAATCTAAATTTGTGAGTATAGATGATACTCTCAAACATATTGAAGGTGTCATATCATATTTTAAGAAGTATAGAGATGAAGGTTTTCACTTCTAGTATGGATACAACAAAAAACATTGCATCTGAAATGCATATAGAGCCAAAATTTCATACAAAATGTTAAGGAAAGAGAAAGAAACATTTTGATAAACAAGATGAGGAAATACAGTGGTCTCCTGTGGACTCATTTAGAGTAGAGTACTTCAATGTTATGATTGATGCTGCAATTGCTTCATTGACTAATAGATTTGAGCAGATGAAAAAATTTGATAATATTTTTAGGTTCCTGTTCAACTCAAAAAATTTGAAATCTTTGGATGAAGCTAATCTTTGGCTACACTGCAAAAATTTTGTGGAAACATTTTCTCAGGATAACTTATCCGCTGTTGAGATCAATGATTTTTTTTCGGAATTAAAAGTGCTACAAGTGACTTTGCCAGATTCTTTGATGTCAGGGCTTGAGATTCTGGAGTTTGTTATAGCTGCAGATTGCTATCCAAATATTTCAGTTGCCTATCGAATCCTCTTAATTGTACCTGTGACTGTAGCTTCGGCGGAAAGAAGTTTCTCAAAATTGAAGTTGTTGAAGAACTATTTGAGATCAACTATGTCACAAGAAAGGTTAAATGGATTGGCTATGTGCACCATCGAGAGGGATATCTTGGACACTATTGATCTCAATACCGTCCTTGATGATTTTGCATCAAGAAATGCCCGAAAAACAATCTTTTTATGAGAAACAATGTATATTATGGAGTTCTATTCTTCCTTAAGGTAATCATATTAGTTTTAGTCTATATTGTTCTTCGATAATTATCAAACATGTTAAATTAAAAATATATCATTGAATTTGTTTTCGTTTTGTAAGAAAAATTAGCACTTATATATAGTATAAGATTTATATATAGTTTTTGCTAGAGGGCCCTCAAAAACTTAGAACCGGCACTGGCGAGAATGATGGCGTTGTGAAGTTGTCAGCAGTCCCACGTACATCCTATTTTCCAAACCAAATAAAAAATTAAAATAAATCTATTTCTCTCGACCAAACATAAGGTGGGATGGTTTTATCTAAAAATTTGGAATGGGACCATCCCACCTCGTTTACAAAATGAACACAGGGTAAGAAAGAAAGAGGGAAGGCTGAAACTGAAACCGAAACCGTTCCTAAAAGTGGAAAAGGAGAGGAGCATGCGGGAAAGCGGTGCGATAGGAGGGTGGAGGCTGTGTAGTGTCCCGTTTGGACGACTCTGCCGCGCCGGGTGTCATGCATCCAAGTCCAGAAGGCCACGCTACTCTAGGCGCGGGAAAGCGGTGTCAGGACTCTACCCTCACGCCCAGGTAACCGGCCGGGTCCGCCAGGCAATCGATTGCGAAATGATTCGGTCCGCCTGCGCGAGAGCACCCCCCGAGGCTCGCGCCCGTGGCGCGCGCGCGCTCGCTCCAGACCGCGACGCCGACGCCCGCCCCGCCCGTGTCCGCATGCGCGCGGGCGCGGCGGTGCCGGCACCCCCGCCCACACGGAAGGCGACGCGAGGTCTCGCACACCAAGGCAGCCTGCCCGGTCCCGGCATCTACGACTACGAGTAGCCGGCCCCTGCTGCTGCCGGAGACTTTTCACGGGCCTGGAGATCCGTGCCCGGGGAGCGGCTGGCTGGCTGGCTCCTCCTTCAAGCCGAGCGCCCACCGCTGTGGCCATTAACTCCACCCACGGCTCACGGGGCCGCTGCCGCCTGCCGCCCACGCTGCCGCCTGGCGTCGCCATCGCTCGCTCGACTGATCAACCATCAATGCCTGGCTCTGGCCGCGTGTGAAAGTTGGGAGTTACCACCGTCACCAACCAGTCAGCCGGAGTAGTAGCCTAGGAGTGTACTAGGTCTAGTAGCTGGGTACTGGGTAGTGTAGGGCACTGTACTACTCACCCACCACCAGTCCACCACCACTGTCCACTGCGGCCGGAGATTCCTCGCCCGCCGGTCGCCGCGCGCCCACGTGTGAGCGCACGCGTCCGTCCCTGACGTCCCCTGCGTCGCCTTTGCATCGCCGTCGTCGTCGCGGCATCTTCCGGGCTCCAAGTAAAACCGGGCTGCCTCGTGGGTGGGCCTGGGCCGCGACGACTAGCTCATACTGGGCCTTGACGACATCGGTTGGCTTTCTAATCCGGCCGCGACCCCCCGACGACGAAGATGACCTTATGAGCAAAGCACTGCAGGTAGGGGATTTTTATTGGCGGATGAACGGACGAGAGCGGGCGCGCGTCTGAAGTCCGAACCTGTGCTGCTCCACCACCGATGGCTCTGCCGCCGGCCGCAGGGGCGGCAGCGGCGCCGGTGACGCCCTTCGCCGCGCAGCCGCGTGGGCACGGTGGAGGCGGTCTCAGGCGGACGTCGCCGGCGCCGCCGGCCGCGGCGCTGCGGCTCGGGCCCCTCTTCTGGCCGTGGGAAAAGGTCCGATAGAAACGCCTCTCCTTCACTACTTGTACTGATCATCTTTGCAATTTAATCACGTCTGAGCGCCGGAATAGGCGTAATAATCTAGCACTGTGTTTGACTCCGGGTCCGGGATCGTTCGGAACTGTAGAGCTGACAATCGAGGATTGAATACTCGCCAGGTCTAGGACTTGCATTGCTGTTGCAGTTTTTTTTTTATGCAGTGCACGGTTCGAAGCTTTTAGTACTCCTAGGACTGTGCATCGCTCAACCCGGTATGCATGTGACATGACGCGTGAGGTGGATGCACGGCTTCGCCATTATGAACGAGACAGGCGAATGGGATGGGACACCGGCGCAAACTTGATGTTCTGTCTGAATGTGCACGGCCTCACTGAGCCTTGATTTCCTGCCCCCCTAAGCACAAACCGCAACAAGGATCCGATGACCCTACCTAGACGCCATTATTCGTGGAGCTTGATTAGATTAGCAGTAACTTTTAGTACTAGTATTCAGCCATGAATCAAAAGACGAATGTACTATTCTAATCGAAACAGTCAGTAGATTATAGCTAGCATTACTGCTGTGTGCTGTCTTACACTCTTCCTGATGCTGCCGTTCCTCTTTATTGAAGTCATTCACGGACACCCAAAAGTTCCGTGTTTGTGCGATTGTCGTTGGAAAGAACCTACCGTGGATGAGCCAGCAAAAGTTCACCCCCCCCCCCCCCACCCCACGACCTAATAGTGGTACGGCGTTCTGAAAAGCATACCTTGAAAATAGTCTCGAAGCGATGACTTACTCCGTCCTTGCGAAATATCTGTCCGATCCGGTCCTGTTCTGAGATTTGACGGACAAATATGCCAAAAATAATATCTCATAGTAAGGTAGCCCTTGTAAGTTCTCTATGCTACCTGTACGACAGCTTAATCATCTGATGAGTATTTTTACAAGAAATGGGCGCACACGTTCGGTATCGCTAGGCGGGACTGTGCTACTGAGAGTGCATTGATTTCTTCGTATGTCGAGTCCGCACACTCCAGGACTAGATAATGATAACCCCCTATCTGGTGAAATCGCTAATGAGAAGATT
>NC_028458.1:13454405-13535065 GCF_000263155.2 Setaria italica | reverse complement strand
CCACCATAATTTTTTACTGGACAGACATGATTTCGACTCTCTGCATCGCATCTCTTCACAAAAGCTTCTCTGAGTTATAGGATTTAGCTGATGCATCATACAATATTTTGTCAAAGCAAGCAGACGATATTGACCTTAGTTAGAGAATGTTTGTTTCAAGTTCTATCTCATAGTTTCTTATGGACAAGGGAAACTTCAAGTTTCATCTCTTTTATATTTTTTTTCTCAAGTGTCTGCGGTTCATTCATTGGCACATAATGGCCTGATATAACAAGGGGTTACATCGGTTTAAGTTTTATCTCTTATAGATTCAGGCTTCCAAAAACTTGAATTGCCTCTGCTGAGCCAAAAAGACAACCATGCATATTTATGATCTCACATTTCTGTCTGAAGTCTGAACCACAACATGCTACAGTATCTACATAGTTCAAAGTGTTTGCGGTTAATTCAGCTAGTTCTCATTCATTATTCAACGGAATATCCTGAAAGTAACATTGTTGTTCACAAATATAGGTGAAAGTTGGTCCCCTGTCTGTTTCCCCCATGGGCTTTGGAACGTGGGCTTGGGGAAATCAGCTGCTCTGGGGCTATCAAGAAAGTATGGACAGTGAACTTCAGGAATGCTTCAATCTGGCTCTGAAGAATGGCATAAACCTTTTTGACACTGCGGACTCTTACGGAACTGGAAAGTTGAATGGACAGAGCGAACGGTTACTTGGTAGATTTATACGTGAGTTTGAAGGTTAGATTAATGCATCGACTCAAAAATGGTTTTTCATGAATCCATGAACTGGTTGATGCTCTTTCATCCTTTCTGTCAGTTTTTCAGCTACAATGGTTTTATTTAATGTTATTCCTTCATGCTGCCTCAGGGCCGATCAAATCTCCAGATGATGTGGTCATTGCAACGAAGTTTGCTGCATATCCTTGGCGACTTACATCGGGCCAGTTTGTCGGAGCTTGCAAGTATTCTCCCAATTTGTTTGCTTAATGTACATCTGCCACGATTCACTTTATTCAGTTCAGTTTTTACAATCTGTATTTGCAGAACATTAGCAAGAATACTTTAACAGGAATTATTAATCAAACATTGAGCATAGAATGGCCATTGGTAATCAGAGTTTATGTGACTCATGAAGTGTCTATTTTCAGATCTTCTTTGGAAAGATTGCAACTAGATCGGCTTGGAATAGGGCAGCTGCATTGGTCCACTGCTAACTATGCACCTTTACAGGAACGTGCTCTCTGGGATGGTCTAGTTGAAATGTATGAAAAGGTCACTGCACTTTCAAACATACTACATCATATATTATACCGAGTCATTTTTTCAAGTTACTGAATTCCACATTGTATAATCACTGGCAAATACCAATCATATTATTTGGTCAGTTAGGCACATAGTCTGACTGCAAGTTTTTGCTTCTCAGGGCCTCGTTCGTGCTGTTGGTGTCAGCAATTACGGACCGAAGCAGCTTCTGAAGATCCACAGCTATCTAGCTTCTAAAGGTGTTCCCTTGAGCTCAGCTCAGGTAGCTGGCCTGCAGAAAAATAGTTAGTTCTATGTCTTGTCAAACTTTTTATTCAGTGTTGCATTACCTGAAAGTATGACTACTGAGCATGCAGGTTCAGTTCTCACTACTGAGCATGGGTGACGAGCAGATGGAACTGAAAACCGTGTGTGACTCGTTGGGCATTCGTCTCATCGCATATAGTCCGCTTGGGTTAGGGATGCTGACCGGAAAGTATGATGCTTCTAACCTTCCAAAAGGACCAAGGTGATGGAATTGGGAGCCTTTATCGTTTCTGAACTCTTGTTTTGGCAGGTGTTGAGTGCATGTTTTCAGGGTAT
This sequence comes from Setaria italica, assembly GCF_000263155.2. NCBI lineage: Eukaryota > Viridiplantae > Streptophyta > Magnoliopsida > Poales > Poaceae > Setaria > Setaria italica. The sequence goes on along the minus strand of NC_028458.1, from coordinate 13,533,216 downwards.
GTTCATCTGTCCTTTGCGCTGCAGGTCTGTGTTGTTCCGGCAAATTCTTCCTGGGTTGGAGTCTTTGCTGTCCTGTCTAAGAAGAATTGCAGAAAAGAAGGGGAAAACCATGTCTCAGGTAGTTTTTTCATGCACACAATACAACTATGCAAGCATGCATAGAGCAAATGACGGGGGTGGCATGCCTGAATTCTGAACCGCAGTTGTATGTGCATGGCACAAGCCCACAACTAGTATGGCATTTGATTTCCTTGTCATCTGTTTCTTGTGATTCAGTTTGGGTCAATATGTGTTCATCTGAACTTCCGACAAGGTTTCTGAACAAAACCGATGCTATGATCTCTAACGCAGGTGGCCATAAACTGGTGCATCTGCAGAGGCACGATCCCTATCCCCGGCGTGAAAACGGTCAGGCACGTCGAGGAGAACTTGGGCGCGCTCGGCTGGAGGCTGAGCCCCGCTGAGATCTCAGAGCTCGAGTCCGCGGCGATGGCAGCTCCGAAGAGAATGATCCAGAACGTCTTTCAGACTGCCTGAATCATGTGCAGGAACCTGAATCTCGGTACCAAACATGACAGAACAATGTCCGGAATTCAGATAGAGCAGAGAGACGCTTCATTCGCTGATCTCAGAAATCTTGCCAGTAGTAAGCAGTAGCCAAGGAGCTGCACGCACGCACGCATGTATCTTACTTCTTGCTGATGAAGTTCGATTAGCAGCAAACAACTGATTACAACGACACACTTATTCATGTCGTTTCCAGGATCCCCAGACCGAGATGAAGCGGCTTGCACTCACTGGCTTATCCATCTGAACCAGAGGGATCAGACGGCGCTTACTTAACCTTTACCCACTTAAATGGTACTGTAGTAAATAGTAATATACACCAGAAGCATGCATGTTCCCTGCCGGCACACCCTTGACATCTGTTGGGGGAGGACGCGCGCCGGTCAGTGCTTGCGGTGGATGGTGGTGCCGGCGTCGAGGACGTCGCGGTCGGCGGCGGCGCCGGGCTTGTGGTGCAGCGGCGCCGGTACTGGCTGCATGAGCGCGAGGGCGCGCTCGAACTGCGCCCAACGCTGCTCGAGCGTGCCGTTGTAGCCGACGGACATGCGGACGAGCCCCGGCGAGATCCCGGCCTTGGCGCGGTCCTCGGGCGGCATCTCGCTGCTGGTGCTGCTCCCGGAGCAGGACATGAGCGTCTCGTAGTACCCCAGGCTGACGGCCATGAGGCCGAACTGGGTGGTGTTCTGGAGGTGGTGCATGAGGCGGTTGGCGCGGTCCTCGGTGCCCATGTCGACGCAGAGCATACCGCCGGAGCCGTAGCCCGGGTTGGCCATGGCGCTCAGGCGGGCGTGGTGCGGGTGGTCCGGGAGGCCCGGGTAGAGGACGCGCAGGCCCAGGCGCTGCATTCGGGACGCGAACGCCAGGGCGCGGCGCGAGTGCTCCTGCATGCGTAGGGGGAGGTGGGGGAGGCGCTCCGAGAGCTCGAAGGCCACCTTGGCGTTCATCGTCGGGCCCAGCAGCATCAGCGCGCCCTCCTGCAGGTCCATCATCGCGTTCACCAGGCTCGCCGGCCCGCAGATGGCGCCTGCGTGCAACGAAAACAACAAGCACAGACGTGCCATCAAAATTCAAGCTGTACAAGTGCCACCTGCAAGATTTCGTTCACGCGCGTGGCAGGTTAGTTCGTCACACACACGTCTCGGTCGTGTCTTCTGTGCACCGCGCGTGGAGGCCCAGACGACAAGAGAGCATGGTCAGCCCTTGGCCGCTTGCACGCACGGAGTCGGGACAAAGCACACGCGGGTGCAGTACTGCAGATCGCATATCTCTCAGCGACCGAGCTGCTAGCTGCATGCATGATTGACGGTTCAACCAAGGGCGAAATGGAGGTGGGGTTCGTGGTACGAAAACAAAGACAAAAGGACGTGCATCACGGGTGACACCAGCGCTCGCAACCGCTGCTGCACCAGCGCAGGAGGTGGGGGAAAACGGAGAAAAAAGACACGGCGCGGCAGGCAAAATGATTAGCCGGATGACGCGCGGGGCCGCGCGCGAACCAAGCACGAGGCGACTGCGAGAGATCTCGGCGCGGGATGGAGCCTGGCCCTGACATGCAACACATGGAGCGTGCCAGAGCCAGGCCGAGACGGACGCCCGGGTATGGCAATGGCTAGCTAGATGAGGTGGGTCACCACGTCACGTACCGCGGCTAGGTAGTGCAAGACCACTGCGCCTGCATGACTCACTGGCTTGTCGTTTATCTGGATGTCCTCGGCATGGGTCGTCGCCACATGGGTGGTGTGCCATGGCCGAGCGTTTTTGTCGTGGTCGGAAGAGGTAAAGGAAGAAGAAAAAATAGAAAAGTGACGTGGACGTGTCGAGGATCAGTTGGGTAAAAGTGCAGGGCAGTGTGAATCCTGCCACACATTTTGCGTTAGAGAAATGTGCAGACGAAGAATTTGGAGAGCGCACGTGTGTGTGTAGGTGTTGGGGTCTTGGGAGATGCAGACACGCAGTGCCGTGACGCTCTGATAAGAGTTACGACGTGATCACTGACGGCCTTTACCACTTTCTAGACCGGTAGTTTCTTTTCACCTTTTCCCTACGCAGAATATCCCTCCCCCCACAGCTCCGGGGATTCCTTGTGACGACGGCCAAGCTTTTCAGCTCCAGCTTCACTGGAACGTGACGCACTCACGTAGCCGTACAGGACAAACGAGACGGTCCAGCAGTACGTATCTACTCGTAGCACGTGACAACGCTTAAGATAGGCTTCAATTTTTAATTGCAGCTTGCAAATAACTTATTTTTATACTAAGCGTGTGCATGCGACCCGCTAATGCTGCGCGCCGTAGAACAGAACGCCCATTCCGCGGCTAGGTAAATTCCAGCCGCAGACCGATAGGCGCTCTCTGTCGTTGCATGCAGTCGCGAGATGATGCAGACGATCGGGGGCAATAAGAGGCCGTGTCGTCCTTACCGGCGATGATGTCGGCGCCGCCGCTGATGAACTTGGACACGCTGTGGACGACGACGTCGGCGCCCAGGCGGGCCGGGGTGACGACGACGGGGGTGAAGGTGTTGTCCACCACGAGCTTGGCCCCGGCCTCGTGCGCCACCCGCGCCAGCATCGGGATGTCCGCGACGGCCAGCGTCGGGTTCGACATCGTCTCCACGTACACCACCCGCGTCTCCCCGGGCACCACGGCGGCGCGCACGGCGGCCTCGTCGTCGGCGTCCACGAACGTGGCGCGCACCCCGGAGGTCCGCGGCAGGAACGTGGACAGCAGCGCGTGGGTGCCGCCGTACAGGCACCTCGACGCCACCACGTGGCCCCCCACCCCGACCAGCTGCATCAGCACGGAGGAGATGGCGGACATCCCCGACGCCGTGCAGTAGGCGGCCTCGGTGGCCTCCAGCGCCGCCATCTGCCGGCCCAGCGCCAGCACCGTAGGGTTGAAGTGACGGCTGTAGATGTACATGTCGCCGCGGTCGGGGCCGAGCTCCCCGGCGAAGAGACGCCGCATGGTGTCCGGCTCCATCACCGTGAACGTCGCCGACGCCTCGATGGACATGTTCACGCCGCCGTGCTCCCCGAACTCGTGCCGCGCTGCGGCCAGCGCCGCCGCGGGGTCCGCCTCCCGGCGGCGCGCCTTGGGCTTCTCGTCGGCGTGGGCGAGCGCGCCGCCGCCGTTGTCGTCGCCGAGTGGCCCGTCGCTCCCGAACGGGCGCTTCAGGGTGGTGCTGATCAGCTCGGAGGCGGCGGCCATGGCCTGGGCCATCGGGATGGGTGGGTGCGTTGCAGGGGAGGAGTGCAGGAGGTCGGGGGCTTGGGACTCGGTCAGAGAGCAGTGCGGGGTGGAGGGAACAGGAGGTGGTGGACATTTATAGGCGAGTCCAGGATCTTCTGCGGCCACGCCCCGGGCGATGCGGCGCGGGGACGTGGACGGATCAGAGCCGCACGACCGGAGGAACGGTCGGCGGATGGAGGGGGTGTGAACCGGGACCCGTTCTACGGCCAGGGGAGAAGGCCGGAGATTGAGAAACCGCAGCGTGGTACCTTCGCGCCAAGTGTAGCGTCTCGACGTTATACTGGTGGCTGCAATAGGAAAACAGTTTTTGTATTAGTGCAGTGTATCTCCTGCCATAAATTACTACATTTATTTGTGAATCTGATAGAGCATATCTTCACTCTCTGTTTTCATTACTCCCCTATTACTCCTAGTGTGTTTTTATTTGAAGATTTGGGCAAAATATTCACTCACCAATGGCTACCGCCTTCTCATGCTAGTACTAGAGATATCACTATATCATTACTCATAATTTCACTACTCCCCTATTAGTTACTCCTAAGATCTTCGGAGATCTCGACCATAGCATTTGAATCTGGTTGAGATAGCAGCCCTCTCGATTTTCATTACTCCTCTGTTACTTAGTCCTAATGTCTTTTATTTGAAGATTTGGATAAAATATTCACTCACAATGGCTAGGATCTTCTCATGCTAGTACTAGAGATATCACTATATATAAGTAGTCTTAATTTCACTACCCCTTTTAGTTACTCCTAATATCTTTGGAGATTTAGACCAAATTAAGATTCACTCACCGATGGCTGGCACCTGGCAGCCCCTTCTCTTGCTACTCCGAATGTGGTTGAGATAACATCGCTCTCTATTTTCATTACTCCCCTATTACTCCTAATGTCTTTTAGTTGAAGATTTGGACAAAATATTCACTCACCAATGGCTAGGATCTTCTCATGCCAGTATTAAAGATATCACTATATCAGTAGTCTTAATTTCACTACCCCTTTTAGTTACTCGTAATATCCTTGGAGATTTCGACCAAAGATTCACTCACCAATTCCTGGCAGCCCCTTCTCATGCATGCTACTCTGAATCTGGTAGGGATATCGATCAGCACTATTTTCAGTACCGCTCCACCATATATTACTCCTAATTTCTTTGGATATTTGGATAAAGATTGACTAACCAATGCCTAGCAGCAGTCTGGCACCTTCCCTCGTCATTCGTTCCCAGGAAGAGTTTCCCCGAAACACATGCCAGTAAGCCGCAGCCATCACCCTCGACGTCATGACCTTTTGTGCACGCTCTCACGGACACGAGCCACGCCGTGCATGAACCCGGCCTTATGAATCCAACGCACCGCACTTTTTGCCCGCGTGGTGAAAGTGAAACCCTGGAACACGGGCACGTTCAATGAACCGAAACTCTCAGGCCCAGCCCGCACCAGTCAACTTTGGTGTTACCGTGCTATCCTTGGGCAGACCACGAAACTGCCCGAAAAGTGCAGAGCTCGAGCTTTCCCGTCATTCCATGCCTATGCTTGGAGATTCCTTCAACGATGGCACGGCACGCCAGCGCTCCCCGGAGACCTTGGATGAATCTGGCCGCGATCCTTTCCTGCAGCGAAATAAAGGGCCACCGCCGGAAGCCAACCCGAATTAGGAATTAGGATGCTGCAACGGCCTCCGGGCTGACCAGTTTTGTTTCTGTGCAGGGCAATGATGGATCAGTTGTTGACAAGCGTGTGACGAACGAACGAAGGAAGCTGAGCTCTGGCGACTGGCGTGGACGAACAAGGCAAAGCCGTGCACGGCCTCGGCTTCCAAAAGTGTCGCGGCACGCGTGGGCTTTGGCAAAGGTGGGTGCGTAGGTGGATGACTGCTGCTCACGTGCGTGCTCCAGCCTCCAGCCACACAAGCGCACGCGAGGCAGCTGGAAAAGTTTGCCTTTTGCTAGTAGGCCATGTAAGCACGTACAGGTTCGCACGAAACTTGGGATAGACGAATGAAACCTTATCATCATGTGGCCGTGTGAGTCATAGCCAATCGTCGAGCCTGATCCCAGTTGTGACTTTGTGGGAGCCCGAAATGAAGAGGAACTGCGAGTCAACTAGTGGCTGGCTCCCAGTGTGCGATTTGAATTTGAATTTCGATCGTCCGCACCATCCACTTGCTCGATCAGAAACCCGGGATCGCTTCGACAAATTCTGAGGATTTGTTGTTGGAATCCAAACTCAGCCGTGGCGTGACAATCTACGTCGTCCTAGAATTAGAACTCAATTTCGCTCCAAACAAGCTGTGACTGTGAGGGTCTGTTTTGGAACGCATGAACATTCATGAAACTCCAAACGGGTTGGTGGGAGGTGGCGTTCCCATCCGGCCTCCGGTTCCTTTCAAGGACACGCATCCCTTGACGCGGGTGACGGTGAGAAACGGGTGAACCGGCGAGTAGTTCCGGCCGGAGCGAGCGGCCGGGCGCGGCGCGGCGCGGTGACGTGACGATACGGACGCCCACCACGCCCCCCTGGGTCCTCGGAGCTCGTATCGGCACGCAGAGCAACGGAGTGCGCGTCGCCTTCCGGGCATGCGGGCGGCAAGAGCCCTGTGCTCTCGTGGACCCTCCTGTCCTATCCTCCTGTTGGAATTGGAAGTGGGGTGCAATCATTTACTGCTACTAGCGCGACCGGACGTGGCCCAGCCGCCGGCGGCCGGGACCCCGGAGCACCTGCGGTGCGCCACAGGTCCCGCCTTGCTATCGTATTCGTCATCACATATAGATCGCCGGGGCGGCACCACAAAGCTTATGATTAGCACGCCTTTTCCTTTTTCTTATCCCTTTTTTAGCCCTCTGGTGGTCTCTTGGCCGTACCCGGAGATGGAAGCTTATCTGAAAGCTGCGTCGCCCAGGAAGGGATTAGCAGCAGATAACTAGTAGGCGTGCAGCTCGACGAGAGGCGCGCGTGCGGCATGCACGTTTAGCAGATTCTTGCCGCCGGGGCGGCCGGAGCTTGCTTGATCCGTCGTCAATCTACGTGGAGGAGGAGTACGTGATCATCTCTTGCGTCATCCGATTTTATTTTATCCTCGAATTTGGCCATGCTTTTCCTGCGGCTCGAATGACAAGACACGATAACGATCGATCAATGGCGATGATGATCCTTTGAAAAGATGGCCGATCTGGTGGGAGACTCGACCGTGAACGATTTTTTACCCTCCTTTTTCTTTTATTATAACAGGAAATGGGTTCTAGCCATGGCTGCCACTGGGCGCAGCTGTTGCTGTGCAAGGAGGAAAGGAAGGGGAGAAACCCCACATCAGCTGCCCGGGCGCGATGGATTTTCTAACTTTCCTGCAAAATGGCTATTTGGCGGCCATGATTATGTTTTCCCTGCCCAATAGCAAGATTGGAGGCAATATAATGGCTCCATCGCCTCGCTGCGCTGCATCCATCGACATCGATCGATCGAGGATAGGAGGACAAGACTGCCGCGGCCCATGCCTCGCGCCTTTTGGATGATCATGGCCACTATCCACGCCAGAAATGTATATTCTTGCGGTGTGGTGGGACTGGATGTACTTGGCATTGTTCAATAATTCCATTCCTTTTCTAGATTCCACGACTCAGCTTCGTCATCCCTCTGGTAGCAATCAACTACTCCGATAGTGCCCCGGTTAAAACCCGAGATGATGAATATAATTGAGCGCGCATCCGGCGTCGTGCATGGAAGACAGGCAATACTCAAGCCGTGTTTGTTTGAGATTATAATCTATCTAAATTATATAAGTTGGATTATAGATCATGTATACTATGGTAAAATACCATTTTGGGATTACTAAGCTAGTCTTGATATTATATTTCAAATTATTTATTGCCTTTTTTTACCTTACTATTCTTTACTATTCTTGACCATAATCCAACTTATATAACCAAGCGCTCAAAATAGTTTGCTCGCGTGAGAACGATGGCGTGAGAGCATTGCATCGGTGGTTTTCAGATAAACACCAATGTAGGTGCGCACGTGGCAGCGAAGTTATTACCTCATACCTGTCAATGCATATAGTATGAGGTTTAAATGTTTAATAGACTAAGGGTGCCTTCTAAATCACATGGACAAAATGACCAATTTAGTAACATATTATATGACGAGCCAGCGAGGCTTGACTAACTAGAATCAGTAGACACAAGGAATAAGTAGTTTGTTTATATATAAGATATATAAATGGTCTTTTGCACATGATCCTGTTCAAGTTTTCTGTTATCCTTTGACTCTATGGGAGCTTTGATTTTAATTTCGTTGCAAACATGTTTTAGGTCCGTGTTATATACTTATGTTATTATCATTTTATGCCACATTTATGATTGGGCCTATAAAACAGTATTGTGCGTACATCACAGGTTATTGCAAACACACGGTAGGTTTCTTACGTGTCAAAGTTGTTCGGATTACTGCTACTCAACATCACAATCAGGGATTACCTTGTTCACATGGTATGAATTCAATTGAAAAAAAATCAGAGCTCTTGCCTTTTTGCTCTGGCAAACCATTTTGCATGTGCAAGCACATAAAAGTGTAGGTCTCTATTATATATATTCGCTCTTTTGTAAATTCATTCTGTTGGAGCTCGAAAGTGGTAGCAATATAATGTCGACCAAGCTGGACCAGCCGGTCAGACCGGTCTCTATGGGCGGTCTGATCGGTCTCGAGCGGTCGGAGGAGTCGGCGTGGTCGCTGGCGCGGTCGGGGCGGTCGCTGGTGCGGTTGGTGCGGGCGGTGGCGCGGTCAGACCGGTCATCCCGAGTCCGAGATGAATCTTGGAGTCCTGGCCGAATTGGAGTTGAAACGAGACTTCCTTACGGGAAAAGACCTCCCACCCTATAAATATAAAGGGCCCTGGCTGATTGAGGGGCATCACCCAATCAACAAGAATATCTTTTACACTTTTTATCTCCAAACCCTAGCTTTTTCAGCCCCTTTGCTTTCCTCCTTCATCTCAACGGCGGTTGAGGACGTTCTGAGTGGCCTGCCGATCTCAAAGCAACCCTAGGTTCGCCACCTCCGACGGGGTCCCTCCCGAGATGGTGGACGTAGGTTTTCGCGGTGCCCCTGCGAGGACCGGCCTGACCTTTAGAGGAGGTGGATATTGATCATGGTACTATACCAAGGCTGACGTTTGTAAACAAAAATCTTGAGCCTACTTTTAAGGCTGATTTATTAAAGTTATTGAAAGAGTATGTCGACTGTTTTGCATGGAATTATACTGAAATGCTTGGTTTAAGCCGCGAGCTAGTTGAGCATTGGTTGCCTATTTAAGCCTGGATTTAGGCCTCATAAACAACCTGCTAGACGCTTTAATTCTATTATTTATGACCGAGTGAAAGAAGAAATCAATCGGTTGCTTAATGCTAAGTTTATTAGGCCTTGTTGATATGTTGATTGGGTTTCTAATATTGTGTAAGCTCAGAGTGTGCATTGATTTTAGAGATCTTAATAGAGCTTCTCCAAAAGATGAATATCCTATGCCTATAGCCAATGTACTTATTAATGCTGCATCTGGACATAGAATGATTAGCTTTCTTGATGGCAATGCTGGGTACAATCAAATCTTTATTGCCGAAGAGGATATATCCAAAACGGCCTTTGAGTGTTCAGGATTTGTTGGTTTATTTGAGTGGGTTGTTACGACTTTTGGTTTGAAGAATGCTGGTGCTACTTATTAAAGAGCTATGAATTTAATTTTTCATGACTTGCTTGGACTAGTGCTAGAAGTTTATATCGATGATATTGTGGTTAAATCGGCTGGACCAGAATCCCATTTGGCTGATTTAAGGTTGGCATTTGAGAAAATATGTAGATATGGTTTAAATATAAATCCACTCAAATGTGCTTTTGGTGTATCGGCTGGGAAATTCTTGGGTTTTGTAGTACATAAGAAGGGTGTTGAGATTGATCCTAAAAAGATTGAATCCATTAGAAAACTATAAGCTCCTACTTGAAAAGGAGATTTGCAAAAGTTCTTGGGCAAGCTGAATTATTTGAGGAGATTTATTTGCAACTTATCCGGGAAGGTGAATGCGTTTACTCCTAAACTTCGGTTGAAGAACGAAGCTGATTTTACTTGGGGGGCAAAACAGCAAGAAGCATTTGAGGAAATCAAGAATTATTTGTCTTCCCCACCCATGCTTCAGGCGCCAAAATATGGTGTTCCTTCAGCCAAAGGAGGTGTTATTGGGGGCTATTTTGACTCAAGAAACCAAAGGGAAGGAACATATTGTTACCTATGTAAGTAGGAGATTATTGGATGCCGAGACAAGGTACACTTTTATTGAAAAGTTATGCTTATCATTATATCATGCTTGCACCAAATTAAGGCATTATTTTATTATCAAATACTTGCATAGTAGCTTGTCAAACCGACATAATTAAATACATGTTGTAAAAACCTATTTTGAGTGGTAGAATCGGTAAATGGGCTTATGCTCTCATTGAATATGATCTGGTTTGTGAACTATTGAAATCAATGAAAGGTCAAATTGTAGCCGATTTTATCGTCGAGCATAGAAATGATGAGCAACTTGATTTAAATGTCGGTTATATCACTATTACCCCTTGGAAATTGCACTTTGATGTATCGGTTTGCAAGAGTGGCTGCGGTGTTGGTGTGGTCCTTGTTTCACCAAACGGAGCTGTTTCTGAATTTCTTAGCCGATTGAATCACAAGTGTACTATAATCAAACCGAGTACGAGGCTTTATTATTCGGTTTGGAGATTTTACAAGAGATGGGGGTGAAACGTGTTGAAGCTTATGGAGATTCCTTACTGGTGGTACAACAAGTATCCAAGGTATGCCAATGTTTGGACGAGTTTCTAAATGCATATCTTGATAAATGTTTAGACATTATATCTTACATGGACGAATTTACTATTTACCATGTACCAAGAGAAGAGAATCCAAGGGCTAATGCTCTGGCATAACAAGCGTTTGGCTATAACATTCAGAAAAGATATTTTCATGAGAGAAAGCCGACGCTTTATGAGACCGAAGGTTATGTCCTGGAGAAACCGGTCCGATCAGCCTCCGAAACCGGTCTGACCGGTCCAACTAATCAGACTGCCCAGACTGCCAGTTTGACCGATTTGTCTGATGAAGTTCCCACTTCGACCATGGAGCGTTCTAAATTTGCTAAGAACGAAGTGGATGGCTGGAGGAAGCCTCTGATTGATTATTTACAGAATCCAAATTCAGTTGATAGAAAAGTCCAAGGATGGGCACTCAAGTTCACTTTGGTTGATGGTGAGTTGTATCGTCGGACGGTTGATGGGTTACTTTTGAAATGCTTGGGTTCTGATAAGGCCAAAGTGGCTATGTCAGAGGTACATGAAGAAGTTTGTGGTACACATCAATCGGCTCGTATGATGAAGTGCCTTCTTAAGCGGGCTTGCTTTTATTAGCCCAATATGATAGCCAATTTTTTTCACTACTATAAAGGTTGTGAAGAGTGTCAAAAGTTTGGGGATATTCAGTTGGTGCCTGCTTCATTGATGCACCCGATTATCAAACCATGGCCTTTTAGAGGATGGGGATTGGATTTTGTTGGCAAGATTCATCCTTCTTCATCAAAGGGATATTGTTTTGTGATTGTAGCTACTGATTATTTCACCAAGTGAACTGAAGCAATTTCCCTTAAGAATATGACACATCGAGTGGTGATTGAGTTCATTAAGGAGCATATTATATATAGATTTGGCATCCCACAGACATTGACTACGGATCAAGAGACTTCATTCATATCCCAGGAAGTGCGTGGGTTTGTTGAATCTTATAGTATTAAATTGCTCAATTCATCTCCTTATTATGCTCAAGCTAATGGTCAAGCCGAGTCTAGCAACAAGATTTTAATTAAGCTCATCAAGAAGAAGATAGAGGACAATCCTAAAAGATGGCATGAGGTATTATCTGAAGTTTTATGGGCTCATCATATTTCTAGACATGACGCCACTAAAGTTACTCCTTTTGAGCTTGTCTATGGTCAAGAAGTTGTTTTACCTGTTGAGGTAAATCTAGGTGCATATAGGTTTGCTAGGCAAAATGATCTTGATTTTGACACCTATTATGCTTTAATGATGGATAATATTGATGAGGTGACCGACAAGCGAATGGAGGCATTAGTTGAAATTGAAAAGGATAAAATTTAGGTAGCTAGAGCATACAATAAAAAGGTCAAGGCGAAGACATTTTAGGTAGGAGATCTGGTTTGGAAGACAATTCTACCTATAGGAACCAAGAGTAATAAGTTTGGAAAGTGGTCTTCGAGTTGGGAAGGGCCATATAAAATTACAAGTGTGCTTCGCGGGAATTCCTATATGGTGAAGACATTACATGGATTTTAGCTACCTAGAGCTCTGAATGGGAGGTACCTGAAAAGGTACCATCCTAGTGTTTGGCAAGACACTTGAAGCAATATGATCGATATTTTGAAATATCAACCTTAGAACAAATGGCCGGTGGAATCCATCACCCTTAGGCTTATTTTATTTCTTGTTACGCAAGCTTTACCAAGAAATAGGGGGGCATATGTTGGAGCCAAAAAAGTGGTAGCAATGCCGACCAGGCTGGACCAGCCGGTCAGACCGCTCTCTATGGGTGGTCTGACCGGTCTCGAGTGGTTAGAGGAGTCGGAGCAGTCGCTGGCGCGGTCGGCACGGTCGCTGGTGTAGTCAGACCGGTCATCACAAGTCCGAGACGAATCTTGGAGTCCTGGCCGAATTGGAGTTGAAATGGGACTTTCTTACAGGAAAAGACCTCCCACCCTATAAATATAAAGGACCCTAGCCGATTGAGGGGCATCACCTAATCGACAAAAATATCTTTTACACTTTTTATCTCCAAACCCTAGCTTTTCCAACCCCTTTGCTTTCCTCCTTTGTCTCGACGACGGTTGAGGACGTTCTGAATGGCTTGCTGATCTCAAAGCAACCCTAGGTTCGCCATGCCCGACGAGGTCCCTCCCGAGGTGGTGGACGTAGGTTTTCGCGGTGTCCCTGCGAGGACCAGCCTGACCCCTGACCAGTCTGACCGGCCAGGTGCAAGAGCTTCGACGAGGTGGTTTCCTGATCTACGCGCGAGCTAGAGTACTCATGTGTTGGCTAGAAAAAGTTTCAACACAAAAGACACAACGCATGTGTGATTCTCAGTAAGGTAGAGTCAGCTAGCAACAGGAACAGAGAACCTAATTGGTAGGAACAGAGCTCTATCACTCACTGTCACGGGACTGACACAAAATGCAAAAGGTTTCTAGCAACTGTTGTGGTTTTATTCCCACCCTTCTGCATATGAAATCCACGTTAACAGAGCATTAAACTACGTTGGTGCTGTTGCACCATGACCACTCTGTATGTTTTTTTCAAGAATTTTTATGGTAAGTTGCGGTTTCATCGTACCTAAAACTATACGAGGTTTAGTGATAGACCGAGGGGTGTTTGGATTTTTAGTTCGGATTAAAATTCATGTCACATCGAATATTCGGAGGCTAATAAGGAGGACTAAACATGAACTAATTATAAACTAATTACACAGATGGAGACTATTTCATAAGACAAATCTATTAAGCCTAATTAGTCCATCATTAGCACATGTTTACTGTAGCATCACATTGTCAAATTATGGACTAATTAGGCTTAATAGATTCGTCTCGCAATTTAGTCTCCATCTGTGCAATTGATTTTGTAATTAGTCTATATTTAATACTTCTAATTAGTTTCTATACATTCGGTGTGATAAACAAATACCGCCTAATAGTAGTAGCACTCCTCTCGTTACTCGTTAGTCACATGGACAAAAATGACACAAATATATTTCTGACAGGCCAGCTAGACTAACAAGAATTATAGCAGACAAAAGGAATAAAACGATTCTTTTTGTACACGCTCTTGTTCAAGTTCCTTTATCTTTTGACTCTGTAAGAGGTTCTATTTCCCTTGCAAACATGTTCAATACATGTGCCCTATATATTTCATAAATCCGAACAATGCGAAGAAGCAAGGTACGATGGGGATTTTCTTCTATCCTTTCATGTATGGTATATGCTCCTCTTGCCCTCGTCACACCTAGCCAAAAAAAAATGTAAAAAAGCTGCTCGTGCTAAAATAACAGTAACAATTATAATGAAAATACAGTTGTCAGGCTTGTTGAAAGCTGAAGAAATCGCTTGGATGAGAATGACGTTGAAGCACCGAGTGAGATGATAGGGCCGGGTTGCACACGTAGCACCAAGCGGTCCAAGTCATAACCGAATAAGCATTTGGCAACGGCCACGTTTTTGCAAGTTATTGCGTTGTCCCTGTCCTTTTGGCCGAGGTTTATTTCATCCCAAGTGGCAGTAGAATCGCTCCTGTCACTTTACCACAGAGGCTCGACTACGGTCATTGGAGGATTTGTAGGGGGAAAAAACCGAAAGGATTACTACAGTATCTTTTTACATCCTCCGAACTGCAATTACAGGAACTCAATCGAAATGAATAAGAAATACAGTAGGTAACAAAGGAACGCCCTTTGGAATCTTCAAGAGCGAACATGCACACATGATTCCGGGCAGCTTCCTTCGAGATGCCTCTCTCCGACGTTTTGGCTCCTATTCCTATCCTCTCTTCTATGAATCTCAACATGTTCGACTGACTGAAGATCTGCAAAAAAAAACACGTGTGAAGCACTTTAGTTCCCATTTTCATAAATCCATTGCATGTAAATTCAAGAGTATTAAATTGATTTTCAATTTCGTTGCTTATGCGAAGGAGTTACATGGCCGGTGTGATTTTCGTCAGTAAACAAAACAAATGCAAGAAAGCAACCATCTGAGCAGAGACCGGAACCATGGTCAGTATTAACTGGTTGTTGTCCTTAGCTATCCTGTTATTGGAGGCAAGATTTTACCTTTACGCTGTTGCATGTGAACGAATATATTTGTGCCGTCTCGCTCCTAGTTTGAAGATTCCGGCCGGCTGGAACTGTGACACGTTCACCTCTCTCGTAAAGCGCTCGTGCCGAAATAGCTGAGACGATGATCAAGGTACAGTTGGGCTTCCTGAAAGCTGCAATGATCGCTTTCATAAGAATGGTGTTGAAGCACTGAGTTGAGCACCTGCTTATGCAAAAGGCTGAACACACGTAGCCAAGCTGAATTTGGTGGGTAAAATTTAGCTGACTTTGACGACCAAATTGAATTAGCAGGTGGCCATTTTTTACTTGTTTAGCCTTCGAGCACATGCACCGAAGTACCAAACCGAACATATCGTTGGCAATTGGCATGACCGTTTTGCTAGAAGATCATTGCGCTGTTGCTGTACTTTTTCTTTTTTTTTAAGTGTCGCTGTGCTATTAGCCTATTACTTTGGTCGAGGTACCGTATCACCCCCCAAAAATGGTTCTCAGAATATTTTGCATGCAAACCATGACTACTACCGGAAGAAAGACACGGATGATTTCCTTTTTTCATCCTGCTCTAATATTTTTCTTTCATGAAATCTGGGATTAATAGTTGGACTAGGTTAACGCGCGACCCTATCTTGTGCCGCCATGTGTCCCTCAATCAGCAATGGCAGCAATACGCGGGTGTGGTATGCAATAGATTGAATATGTCACTTCGGAGTGACAACGGTGATAACATCGGCAAGCAAAATAGTTATATTTTCTTCAAACGAGCATTACTCTCTCATCAAGCATTGGTTTTCAAATCCGTTTACACCTTTTTGTTTCTTACAATAAGATCCACAAAACAAGATCCATATTAATATATTTTGAAGTTGTTTTATACTTAGAGTCAACTTATGTTGATACACAGCACTAACTTATATACTAACTATGTAGCACCTTATATGGTATTTTTGGATAACAGATTCTGTTATATGTCCAGTAGAAAATCATGCATGGACATGTAGCTATTTATTTCATACAATGTAATAACTTGTATACCTACTACTACACCTTTAACTTTTATAGGAATTCATATCAACTTATTATTGTCAAATTACTTGGAAAATTTGTGACAACTTTTATATTGTTGCAACTTATGTAGAAATAATGCAATAACTTGTGATAATATACTAATTTATGTGGAGACAATACAACAACTTACGTAGATACTTCAAGTAGGCAACAACATCATGCAAAATCTCTTTTGTAGCGATTTATGTATATAATTTATAGGTAAGTCACTCGATAAGTTGTCACACAAGCTACTACGCATTCGATATAAATTGCTAGCGCATAATTTTTTTCTTGAAATATATGCATCATGGATCTAGTTTTGTAGAGCTCATCGTGAATAAGCCAGTGGTATAGATGAAGTTGAAAACAGGCAATTTAGAAGAAAGTTATCATATTTTAAAGAGGTCAAATGAACAAAAAAATCACGTGAACCAGCGCACTTTAGTTTTCTCCTTTGAAGGCTGTAGTAGGTCATGCGTGCTATCATCCTAACTACCGGCCACAAACTAATTCACCTAATATTTAAATAGGCGTTGCTAGCGCTCGGACGTTTTTCCCATCGGACGCTCCGTTGGTCCATCGCAACATCAAAAAATAATATCTGCAACATAGAAAATAAACGTTTGCAACATAGAAAATCGAGGTTTGCAACATCAAAAAAACATGTTGAAAAAAATTTATTAGCCATCTGTTGATGATGAGGAAAAAAATCCGCCGCAACATCTGTTTCGTGTTGCATGGAATATTCAAATCTCTCATTGAAAATGCAACATCCAGAGTAAACACTTGCAACATGTGTGTGAAACATATGCAACATTACAACATCTAGATCTACTTTGCAACATCCACATGAAATACTTGCAATATTCTTTTGAAACACTTGAAACATACGCTTGCAAATGCAGCAAATCCTGGCAGGAGGAGTACTGCACAGCGGGATCCGACGCTAGGAAACGATGGAGGAGGAGGAGGATGGCGGCGGCCGGCGCGGCTTGCCCCTGGCCACGGGGGAGCGGCGCTCAGCACCCTTCCCAATGGAGCTCCTTAGGTGGCCAAGCCCATTGCTGCCGCCGCCCTCGCGCACCCCCTCTGAGGTCTCCGGAGCACCGCCACCCGCGCGCCGCCCTCCCGGCAGCTCGCTGGAGCGCCGCCGCCCTCGCGCTGCCTCCGCGCGCCTCCGAGCTCGCGGGAGCGCCGCCGCGTACCGCCCTCCTGGCAGCTCGCCGGAGCGCCACCGCTCTCCAATTCTCCATGGCGGGGGAGGGAGAGAGAGATGAATGAGTGGTAGATAGGATGGGATCAGGGGGATGCGGTGGTGGATAGATAAGCTAAATGTCCTACAGGACCCGCGTCCGATTTTTTCGCCGGACATCCTACTATTACCGTATTTATATCTCTTACGTGAGCCCATCACATTAGTAGCAGGCCGCGGGCCGCCAATGGTCGCACGTTCATAGTCAAGCGCGACCCGACACGATAGATAAGCCAGACGTCCTGCAGGACCCGCGTCCGATTTTTCACCGGACATCCTACCATTACCGTATTTATATCTCTTACGTGAGCCCATCACATTAGTAGCAGGCCGCGGGCTGCCAACGGTCGCACGTTTCATAGTCAAGCGTGACCCGACACGATTTAGATTTATCCTTAATAGTTCGGTTCATCCAAACAATAAGAAACGCCATTCAAAATGAATAACAAAGAAACGGCCTCTGGGATCTGCAAGAGGTAGCATGCACGAACGATTCCTGTGGCGTACTTTGATATACCTCTCCGATCTTTATGACTTGAAGTGAAGATCCGGCAAACGTGTTAAACATTTCAGTAGCCACCGAAAACTCGTTGCATGTTACTTTCAAATCTTTCAGAAGCATAATTAAATCTGTCAGAATCATATCGAAAGCGTGATTTTTTTTCAGCAGAAAACAATTTTGACAACGTGACAACGCCTCGAAGTGCCTTTCTACATCAACCGAGCAGGCGACTTGCCACATTAGTCAGATTAACTGGTGAGGTGAGGTCACGGCACATTATAGGCCCTAATACCAGCGTATCACAAAATACAAATCAAATTATGTTTCACGTGTCAAGATTTGGACGGAGAAATCATCGACACAACACACTACTGTTAAGCCAGAGTCGAGCATAGCAAGAACGTGTCACCAAAGCATCACCAACAGTAAAAATCTGAAACAAATATACCTTCGTACATTAGCAAAAACTCGCCAATGGTTCACTGTGCGCGTGGATCAGGCCCGAACAAGGCATCATGTGCAACAAAGCCATATGACCTAGCAGATTTGGGAGCAGTTGCGGGCGGAACCGGCGAGGCAGAACCCCCCCCCCCCCCGTCTTATAGGCGGGCGCATGGGAAGCAAAAGGGACGGTCTTGTCGCAGTTAATGCAGCGCCAGGTACGCGCCGTCACACCCGCATTTCTTGGAATCCGTGCGCACGATCTGCTGCAGGAAGAAATCTCCGCCTCCCTCGCTTCGTGGGCCGGCGCCTTCCGCCACTTCGCCTCCCGGAAAACGCGCGCGCACAACCTCCTCCACGACCGGCCCAAGACCTACCAATAGGTAAAAAAGGGATACGGGACTGAAAACGCCCCTACGGCCCATTACGGTCCAGGGGTTCGAAGGTTGGCCCACTAAGGGTTCAACAACCGCCCCAGGATAACCCCGAGCAAGGGTGAGAAGGGACGGGTCGGCTAGCGGCCATCACCCGAGCGCACGACAGCCTAGGGCGTCCCGACCACACGTTCGAGTCCGTACTGGCATCAAAGTTCATGGTTTTTCCCCGAAGAAAGGCAACGAGCCCTCGAATCCGATCGAACGGACTCGGGAACTATATGATCTGGCCGGCTGAAATCTAGGGTACGCCACCAGCTTGGCACGAGCCGGACCCCCGGAACGGGGACCGGGATCCCATTCGAATCGACCCGTTTGTAGCTCAACGAGCACCACGGTTTGTCCGGCGAGGATAGCGTGGCACGGCTCACCCCCTCCGTCTCAGCGAACGGACGCTTGAGGGGCAACGTTCAAAAGCCGATCTAGCCTCCCGATCGGTCTCCTGCAATGCGCGGGGGCTCAGGGGCTAGCATCGCAACCAATGACCATGCGAATGGTCGCGACTTGAGGTCTCCAGGCGGGAAGCACCCTATGTGTTGGAGGTATGCCCTAGAGGCAATCATAGAGATGATGATATTCCATTTGTATCCATGATTTGTATATTGTGTTCATTGAATATCCATTAAAGGCTACTTGAATTGATTTGCAATTATGTGAATTGTATGTGAAACTCTTTACTTGTATGGTTATTCTAAAGTTGTCCCTGGTCGGAGTTCATGTGAGGACACACATGAATATTAGACTAGCACATGTATTAGTTGATGACTATGTTTCACAAGTCATGGACATGGAGATGTTGAACTAATAATGTGGACACATGTGGAGACATGTGTTAGGACTGACCCAACACGAGAAGTAGTTCTCTCTTTAAACAACATATACGCTTTGTCCTTAGACCTGAGATTGTCGCATGTATTCTAGATGTGGATTGACCTACTTAGGGGCTATCAAACGCTACACCGTAACAGGGTAGTTATAAAGGTAGTTTTCGGGTTGGTCAAGAAGCATGCTATGAGACATGGTCAATCAAGATGGGATTTGCCCCTCTCTGATTGAGAGTGATATCTCTGGGCCCCTCGAGTGATCGGATCCGAAAATGCATGGCCATGCTACGTACGGTTAAGAGTTAACCTACAAAGGGATTCCGAATCACAGGATCGAGAAAGAGCGGTCGGCTTGAAGCTAGACCAAATATCGTGAGGCAAAAGGAATAGCATGTATATTATGTTGTGATGGTTTGTCTGATATGATCTTCGTATGCGTATAGGAGTTGGCACGTCTTGCTAGAGGCCGCTACCGACTATTGGGCCGAGTAGGAGTACTCGGGCCATGTCTATACGTATCCGAACCCATAGGGTCACACACTTAAGGGGCTGGAAGCCCAATTCGGATCTGATCCGAGTTGGATTAGGTTTAGGAGTACTAATGGGCCTCGGATCCAGAGGCCCATCAGGAACCCCTATAAATAGTGGGGTGGGGGCGCCCTAGGGTTTGACACCTTTTGGCTGAACACACCTGCCGCGCCTCCCACGCCCTCGCTTGTTGCAACTCGCGGATCTAGCAGTCCGGCTTGCGACGCTTCCTCCCTGCACGTGTGGATACCTTGGAGGTGTTGCGCCTGCAGCACTTGGACGAGCCATCGACGAGCCGCCGACGAGCCACGACGAGCCGACGACGAGCCGCGGTACCGGAGGCGATCTTGCTGCACGTGGACGAGCTGCTGAGGAGCTGCTGGACGTGATCGACTACGTACGACTACGTTGATCGACTACGTACGACTACGTGATCGTCTTCTCTGCACCGACGCATATCTACATCTTCCGCACCAGTAGTGCGTCGAGTGGTAATCCCGTAATCCTTATACGGCAGTTCTTCCTGGTTATACGCGGTAGAAAATTTTGATTTGCGCTAGCGTAGCCTACCTCGTAACCCAACACTATGGAACAATAAGAAATCCTCCCGCGTCAAGTCATCCACAGGACACCTCGCCTGATCAATCTCCCCGCTCAAGCCGAACAAACAACACTCCCTATCCCGCATGACGAGCTGAGATCCCCGACGAATGACGAAAACAACCTCTGGAGGAGCATCCTTGCTCCACCACAGGCTCGGGGGCTACTGTTGGGGGAAAATATTAACGACCTCCTAATGCCCCTTAAAACAACAATCATGAAGGCCCAGGCCCACCTACGATGATGATGATTGCCGCCGGCCCAGTATGGACAGGGAACATCCCGCTCCGTCTCGCCCGACTCAGGACCCTGGGGTCGGACACTCCCGACCCCTCGATGGCAAAACTCCGCCTCGCCCGACCCACGATCCCAGGGTCGAATGCGCCCGACCCCTCGCCGCAAGGTTCCGCCTCGCCCGACCGCGGGCGTAGGGGGTCAGACTCATCCGGGCCCACAAGACAAGGGTCCGCCTTGGGCGCAGACCAGCAGACGAGGGCACGGATCTCGTGGGCCTCTCACCGATCTTTTCATAAATGCGTCGCGGCTCTAGCGCGCAGAAAGGTGCTCGCGCCCCTCGACGTGACTGCCACAGGTACCCGGGCGGAACACTATAGCCATGACCACACAGGCTACAGTGGCCGCGACTCCCCCTGATTTGCCATAGGGCACTCATGGCATGCGCCGCCCAGCACTGGAGGGAGCTCCGCTTGTTCTCGCGCCCCGCGTACCCGGCAACAGGGACGCGACATTCATGTCCCATGGGCCATAAGCAGGACAACGGGGGTCAGCCGTCTCCCCCAACGTGCACAGTTACCACGACCGAACACCATCATCATGCTTGGTGACAGCGGTCGCGATGATGATCGTCGACAGGATCCGAAGATAGCCTCCCTCCTCCGATGGACGCGCTGATAGGAGCCGAAGGCCGGAGTAGGAGGCGGCGACCCGGGGACTTGGTCCTTCTGTTTGTATTTACTTTACTTAGCTTATCTCTTTTACTTCTCCACACACCCGATTCACCTGTGACCCTGACCCTCCTTGCTCTATAAAAGGAGAACCAGGGCCCCGATACCGGGAGGACACTCAAGCCAATAGAACCCAAACACTCACCTCTAGAGCATCAGTGCACACCCAAGAGACTTGGGACCGGCTCCCTCTCGCCCATTTGTACCCCCTACTACAGACCTTGCGTGAGTAACACAAGCTACTCCTCATACTGGACGTAGGGCTTTCCTTGCCCAAGCCAGTCTAACCCTGTGTCCTCTCATGCCACCATCCGAAGCCTTACGCGCATAAAAGAAATCTACTAGCCGTAGTCTTGATCCACTAATCTTGATAACGACAGTTAGCACGCCAGGTAGGGGACCTTTGCGCGTACATCACTGACTTCAGATGGCCAGCCACGACGCCAACTTTGCTCCGGGCTCTCTCGTCCACTTCGGGAGCTTGGACTTCCTCGCCACGGGGGAGGGGACCGAGCTGATCCCTCTCCTTGTCTTGCCTGCTCGCCCCGTCATCTCTGGCTCCGCCGCCGGGATAGTGGCGAGCAGCTGGGCGCGCACCACGAGGCCCCCTTCAGAGGGGTGGCCCTTCGGGCTGCACAATACCGTGGCAACCTACGGTCGCCTCCTAGCGCGGTCCATGACCGTGCCGCCCGCGAGCAAAGAACTCATGGGCGTGGTGAGGACAACCTCCGACGCCGGCTCCAACAACGGGAGCCACCACCCCTCGCGCGAGTGCTTCATGGCCGACGCGCACTCTGAGGGATTCAACGATGACGGCATCGAAGAGAGGCAGCGCACTCCCCCACCGCGCGCTGCAGCTACAACTGGGGCCCTTGCCAGGGCCCCGGTGCAGCCACGACAGCTGGAGGCACGCGCGGCGCCCCACCAGGAGGTCGAGCGCCCCCGCAACGAAGGCGGGGCACGACAACGGGCGCGCGACATCCAGTAATGCATTTGCGTGGACGAAGATCGCCCTCAGCTCTTCGCTCGCGCCAGCCAGAATATCGCCGCGGTGGCGGCCCTGCTCCGATGACTCCCCGAGCTGGCGATGCTCGACGAGCATCAGGCACACCAGGAAGTGCGCAACCTGCTTGAGTGCGCCGCCGTCCAACAGGCGGAGAGCTCTGCGTCCCGACGACGCGGGCACAGGGCCAGCAGGGCAGCACCCACCGCGCCTCCCAAGAGGCGGGGGGAGTCTGTCCACCAACCTTCCCCAGGGCGAACCAGGCCGCGCCCGCTCGACGGACACCGCCGCCCACAGGAGGTGGGGCTCAGTCCGTTCACCGGCGCGTCGGCCCCGTCCGCAACGCCCGCGACACTCTGGACGTGCTCCCATGCGGACAGAGAGGAGGGAGTAGACCGCGGCTATCACATCCACCATGGTGGCCGCTACGACAGCGAAGAAGATCGCAGCCCGAGCCCCAACCCAGCGGGGCCCAGGGCCTTTTCCGCACGCATCCTGAACGTGCCATTCCCGGCGCACTTTAGGTAGCCTACGAATGTGGCCAAGTACTCCGGGGAGACGAACCCTGGGCTGTGGCTCAGCGACTACCGGCTTGCATGTCAAGCCGGTGGGGCGGATGATGACCTGTTCATCATCTGCAATCTCCCGCTCTTTCTGGCCGACTCGGCGCGAGCCTGGCTGGAACATATCCCTTCGGGTCGGATCCGCAGCTGAAATGACTTGAAGGAGATCTTCGTGGGGAACTTCCAGGGCACGTGCATGCGCCCTGGCAATTCCTAGGACCTCCGGAGCTGCCGCCAGGGGTTGGACGAGTCCCTCCGGGATTACATTCGGTGTTTCTCCAGGAAGCGCACCGAGCTCTCCAACGTCGCGGACGCCGACATCATAGGTGCTTTCCTGGTGGGAACTTCCTACCGGCCCCTTGTCCACGAGCTGGGAAGTAGGGGCCCGCGGACCACGGAGGAGCTCCTCAACATTGCCACCAGCTTCGCCTCAGGCAAAGAAGCCGTCGGGGCTATCCTCGACCGCTCCAAGGGCAAGGCGAAACGGGAGGAGGACGCCGATGAGGGCACCTCCAACCGTGAACAGAAGAAGAAGAATAAGTAGCGGCACGAGGCTCCCCTTGTGGCCGGGTCTCAACGCAAGCGGGGACAACCGCCCCCAAAGGGCACCCCCGGTTTCTTTGACAAGCTACTCGAGGGACCGTGCCCGAACCGCGTGTTCCCTGCGAAGCACGCCTACAAAGACTGCAACCTCATGAAGAGGTATTTTGTAGGCAACCTAGTGAAGGGAGACCGGAGACGGAAGCCCGACAAGGAGAAGAAGGATGGTGAGGAGAAGGAAGATGGCTTTCCCAAGGTGGACGGCTGCTTCATGATCTTCAGTGGGCCGGCGACTTACGACTCCAAGCGCCACCAGAAGCTGGAGCGCCGTGAGGTCTACGCGGCCGAGCCCGCTACACCAGCCTTCCTCGACTGGTTGGGATCCACCATCACATTCGACCGGTCCGACCACCCGGGGCGCGTCCTGCAGCCAGGACGCAACCCACTCGTCGTCGACCCCGTTGTCGGCACGACGCGCCTCAACAAGGTGCTCATGTACGGAGGCAGCAACCTCAACATCCTCTACGCCGAGACTCTCGATGCCATGGGGATCAACCGCTCCCGCCTCCGCCCCAGCGAGGCGTCGTTCCACGGCATCGTGTCGGGGAAACGGGTGATGCCTCTCGGGCAGATCGACCTGCCCGTCACTTTCGGGAGTCCTTCCAACTATAGGAAGGAGATCCTCACCTTCGAGGTGGTGGGTTTCCATGGAACCTACCACACCATCTTGGGGCGGCCATGCTACGCCAAGTTCATGGCCATCCCCAACTACACCTACCTCAAGCTCAAGCTGCTGGGGCCCAACGCGGTCATCACCGTCGGCATGTCTTTCCAGAAGGCGTACGAGTGCGAAGTAGAGTGCTGCGAGTACGCCGCAGCCATCACCTGCACGGAGGATCCCGCGGTCCAGCTCGCGGAGAGTGCTGAGGACCCGCCCGACTCCAAGCAGTCCGACACCTCCTTCAAAGCCACCGAAGGTGTCAAGGAGGTCCCCCTTGACCCCAGCAGTTCCGATGGCAGGACCGTACGGATAGGCGCTACCCTATCTCCCAAATAGGAAAGCGCGCTCGTCGACTTCCTCCACGCAAACAGCGACAGTTTCTCATGGAAACCCTCGGACATGCCCGGCATCCTGAGGGAAGTCGCCGAGCACTCCTTGAACATCAAGGCCGGCTCCAAACTGGTGAAGCAAGGCTTGCATCGCTTCGACGAGGAGAGGTGCAAGGCCATCGGCGAGGAGCTTCAGAAGCTGTTGGCGGTCGGATTCATCAAGGAAGTGTACCACCTTGAGTGGCAAGCTAATCCTATTCTTGTACGAAAAAAGAATGGGAAATGGAGGATGTGTGTTGATTATACTGGTCTCAACAAGGCGTGCCCAAAGGATCCGTTTCCTTTGCCACGTATAGATCAGATAGTCGACTCAACCGCCGGGTGCGAAACCCTTAGCTTCCTTGACGCATATTCCGGCTACCATCAAATCGCGATGAAAGAGTCCGACCTGCTATCGACCTCTTTCATGACCCCTTTCGGCTCCTTTTGCTACGTTAAGATGCCTTTCGGCCTCAAAAATGCGGGGGCTACGTTCCAGCGATGCATGCCTAAGTGTTTCGGGGACCTCATCAGGCGAACCGTTGAGGCTTAAGTCGATGACATCGTAGTCAAGTCCAAGAAGGGCGACCAGCTCGTCCCCGACCTCGAACTAGCCTTCGAAAGGCTGAGAGACAAGCGCATCAAGCTCAACCCTAAAAAGTGCGTTTTTGGGGTTCCGAGGGGTATGTGCTGGGTTTCATCGTCTCCGTGCGCAGCATCGAAGCCAATCCGGAGAAAATAGCGGCCATCAGCGACATGGGGCCGATTTGAAACATAAAGGGAGTTCAGCGCATCACGGGATGCCTGGTGGCCCTGAGCCGCTTCATCTCGCGCCTCGGCGAATAGGGGCTCCCTCTCTACCGTCTCCTGAAGAAGACCGACCGCTTTGAGTGGACCACCGAGGCCCAGGAGGCACTTGACCGGCTCAAGAACCTCCTGACGAAGGCCCCGATCCTTGTCCTGCCAACCGACGGGGAGCCACTCCTACTCTACATCGCGGCGACCACCCAGGTGGTTAGCGCGGCTCTGGTGGTGGAGCGAGAAGAGGAGGGACACGCCCTCAAGGTGCAGCACCCGATGTACTGTGTCAGGGAGGTTTTATCCGAGTCCAAGGCGCGCTACCCGCAGATCCAGAAGCTCATCTACGCCATCCTCATCATGAAGAGGAAGTTGCACCACTACTTCACATCCTATCCCATGACGGTCGTCTCGTCATTTCCTCTCGGCGAAGTGATCCGGAATCAAGACACCACGGGACGGATTGTGAAGTGGGCGCTCAAGCTCATGGACCAGGGCATCACCTACGCCCCCCGCACGGCCATCAAGTCCCAAGTGCTCGCCGACTTTGTTGAAGAGTGGACGGAGATCCAGACGCCATCGACGCCGGAGAAGGAAGAGTACTGGACGATGTACTTCGACGGGTTGTTGATGAAGGCTCGCGCCGGAGCGGGACCAATATTCGTCTCTCCTCTCGGCGTGCGCATGAGATACATGATCCGCCTCCACTTTCCTGCATCTAACAATGTCGCTGAATACGAGGCTCTCCTCAACGGGCTTCGCATCGCCATCGAGCTGGGCATCCGGCCGCTGGACATCCGAGGCGACTCTCAGCTAGTCGTCGAACAAGTCATGAAGGAGTGGAGCTGCCACGACCCCAAGATAGTGGCGTACTGCAATGAAGTCCGCAAGCTCGAAGACAAGTTCGATGGACTAGAGCTCAACCACGTCGCTAGGCGTTTCAATGAGGTAGCTGACGAACTGGCGTCTTCGTCAGCAACCAGTACAAGCCCTGGATCCGTTACAAGGAGCCGGGAAGGGTCGGCGACGCGCCACCTACCCCGGATTCGGGCGCCAACCCGGGAGAGGTCGGCAATGCGCCACCTGTCTCGGACTCGGACGTCGACCCTGGAAAGGTCGGCGACTATCCATCTGGCCTAGACCCGAAGGCCGATCCCTCTGACCCCGAAGTCATGGAGATCGACGCAAACCCGGTAGAGGGGCTCGACCTCCCGCCTGACTGGAGAGCCCCGTACCTCGACTACCTCATCCACGAGACGCTCCCGACGAACAAGATGGAGGCACGCAGGATTGCACGTCGCGCCAAATCATTCGTCATCATCGACCAGGAGCTCTACAAGCGGAGCCACACCGGCATCGTCCAGCGCTACATCCCAATCGAGCAGGGAAAGGTGTTGATACAGGACATCCATGCCGAGGCCTGCGGCCACCATGCCGCGCCAAGAACCCTCGTTGGGAACGCCTTCCGATAGGGCTTCTACTGGCCGACGGCAGCAGCCGACGCCACCCACGTGGTGCGCACCTGCGAGGGGTGCCCGCATAGGTGCTCCAAACCATCCCCATCATGTGGTCGTTCGCAGTCTGGGGACTGGACCTCGTCGGACCTTTCAAGAAGGCACTCGGGGGCTTCACCCACTTACTTGTCGCCATCGACAAGTTCTCAAAGTTGATCGAGGCACGACCGGTTGCACAAATCAAGTCCGAGCAGGCGATACAATTCTTCACCGACATCATCCATCTCTTTGGAGTCCCCAACTCCATCATCATGGACAACAACACGCAGTTCACCGGGAAGAAGTTCCTCTAGTTCTGCGACGACCACCACATCCGAGTGGACTGGTCGGCCGTGGCGCATCCCCACACGAACGGGCAGGTTGAGCGGGCCAACGGCATGATACTCCAGGGTCTCAAGCTACAGATCTTCGACCGCCTCAAAAAGTTCGGCGGCCGGTGGGTTGCGGAGCTCCCCGCGGTCCTATGGAGTCTGAGGACGACCCCCAGTAGGGTGACTAGCTTCACCCCATTCTTCATGGTCTATGGTTCCGAGGGAATCCTCCCCACTGACCTGGAGTACGGGTCGCCGAGGGTCAAGGCGTACGATGAATAGGGGAACCAGGCATCGCTCGAAGACACGCAAGATCAGCTCAACGAAGCGCGCGATGTGGCCTTGCTGCACTCGGCCAAGTACCAGCAGACCTTACAACGATACCACAGCCGTAAGGTATGAGGCCGAACCTTCAACATCGACGACCTGGTGCTTCGCCTCGTCCAGGACAACAGAGGCCGGCACAATCTGACCCCTCCATGGGAAGGCCCCTTCATCGTCGCGCAAGTACTGCGGCCAGGCATGTACAAGTTGGCAACCCCTGACGGACAGATCTTCAACAACGCTTGGAACATAGAGCAGCTAAGATGCTTCTACCCTTAGTTTTTATTTCCAAGTTTTGTACATACATACTCCTGTAACTTTCTAATTCACGAAAAAAGGCAATTTTGAGTCGATCTCGTTCGAGTCTCGTCCCGAGCTCAGGGATATCCGACCCTGGCTCTGCCCTAGGGTCGCATATCCCTCAGGGGCTATCAGGGGCTCCGGCCTAAGGCACTTGACGTCTTCTCAAAACACCTTTTCTTCGAACCGACCCTCTTCCTAAACGTTTGGGCGTGAAAAGGAGAGAGTGCTGTTGACGCCAGATTTTGACATGAGTAAAATCGGCGTTAGAAGTGGAAGAAATTAGGAGATGCGGTGAGATACAAGGGCGACGATTGGAAATCAGCCGATTGGTGCTACAGTCAAGGATTGGCCAATTGATGCTACAGTCGAGGATCGGCCGATTGATCCTTGGAGTTCCACCTCGCCCGACCCCTGAGGCTTGGGATCGGACGCGCCCGACCCTCCAAGGGAGGATCTCCGCCTCGCCCGACCCCTAAGGTTTGGGATGGGATGTGCCCGACCCTCCAAGGGAGGATCTCCACCTCGCCCGACCCCTGAGGTTTGGGATCGGACGCGCCCGACCCTCCAAGGGAGGATCTCCGCCTCGCCCGACCCCTGAGGTTTGGGATCGGACGCGCCCGACCCTCCAAAGGAGGGTCTCCAATTCGTCCGACCTTAGTTCCCAGGGTTGGAATGAGTCTGAGCCCTCGACATGTGGGTCCTGATCGGTTACCCCCTTGCCAAAGAGGTGATCGGCCGATTAGGAGGTTGGAATAGTTGGGCCGATGCGGGCTTAAAAAGGATTATGAAGATGAAGAGGGGGTCAGCCCATGAAGCACGTGAAAATAGTACGAATCGTACTTGTAAATATTCGTTTTCTGTTTAAATTTAGGGATAGAGTTCTAGTCGGATAAGAAGTCGTTTGTACGGGACTATAAATAGCCACCCTTGTAGATCTGTAATCATCAGCAACTCAATACAACAAACTACTGTTTCCTCGTACTTACTTTCAAGCAGGCGACTTCGCCAACACGTTTTCTTCTTTTTCACGAGTTCGTACGGGTTGGCGGGGCTGCATCAACTTGACCTCCGGCCGATCTTTTAAGTTCCGTTTATCGAGTAAATTCTAAGCTTTAACTTCGGGCGCATCGCTGTCGTTTCGTTTAGATTTATTCATCAGTTATCGATATTTACTAGAATTCTAGGTTTTACCTGTTGTTCTAGTTTTATCACCAGTTATCCAGCTAGGAATCAGTAATTTCGGCTTTCCTTGTACTTCGCTATTTAATCTACCTATTTTATGCATAGCCGACTAGATCTGTTCCTAGTGTTGCTATTGTAGCGTTGTTTAGATTACTCTAGCAGTTTTCTTTATAAACGTTGCCTGGTAATCGGTTGCATAGCCGATTTCTTTATTACTGCAAATTGGCCGATTCGCTGATAAGCTTTCTCAAGATCGGAACCTTAGCCGATCGCAACCTTTGGGAACTGACACGTTTATTTCCTTGCCAATCAATAGGTCAGATTGGCTGGCACGCCGCGCGAACCGCACCAGGGCAATCACCCGAACAGGACCTAAGCAGATTCTCCCGGGTCGTGTGTCCGACGCTGGGAATTCGATCAGCTGATTTCTAGCGCCAACAAGTGCATAAACGATGCTCAGGCAAGACTGATCGGACTGCGAAAAACCTACGCCCCAGCGGCTACGGTGCCTTCGCTCATCAGCGCTTACTGACGCGCCCGACCTGCACTCTAAACTTTCCAAACCCAAAAAAACAAGAAAGAGGATCAAAAACTTTTCCGATAAATTATAGAAAAGGGCTCTGCGGCCATCACAAAAACAAGTTCAAAGTTAACTAACATATTTATATTCTGGGGCATCTAAGCGACGAGCCGATATCCTCATATGTACAGAGGTTCAGGGAAATCAGAAATAAGTGCTACTCCCTGGCCCTGACTGATGCACAGTTGGCCGATATAGCCTTTCAAGGTCTCCTACCTCACATCAAGGAAAAATACACCTCACAGGAGTTTGAGAGCTTGAGCCAAATCGTCCACTGATTGTCCGGTCAAGAAGTACGTTCTTTCGATCCACGGAGGAACTTCTAGAAGAAGGTGGCATACTTAGAAGAGGTTGAAACCGAAGAAGACACAGAAATCGGCCTTGCGGAATGGGTTAAAGGGAAGAAGCCGATATCATGTCCGTTCGGCAAGAAGGAGCCGGAAACGTTCGGATTTGACACATCAAAGGCCGATAAAATCTTCGACCTCCTCCTCCAGGAAGGACAGATCAAGCTCTCGCCATACCATACGATTCCTTTTGCCGAACAACTGAAGAAGATGAAATATTGCAAGTGGCACAACGCTACCTCCCATGACACTAATGAATGCAAAATCTTCCGGCAGTAGATACGAACGGCCATTGAGCAGGGCAGACTCAAATTTGAAGTGCCAACAAAACCAGCCGAGCCGATGAAGATCGACCAGCACCCCTTCTCTACTAACATGGTTGACACAGGAAAGAATGCGCTCCGAACCAAGGTGCTGACATCCGAATCGGCTAAAAAGAGCGGCGCCGTAGACCCCAGAAATCAAGCGGCGCCTGAAAACATCAAGGGGAAGTGGCAGATGGAGGACGATGACGACGGATCAGGAGAACCACACAGACCCATTACTTCCCAATTCCTGCTCGACAAATATCAACGGCAACATGAACGTTCAAGGTCCCGGGAAGAGGCGATGCGGCGACATGAAGATCATTGGCGATGCCCGTTCTTCATCCACTGCTGGGAAAGCAACGTCAGGTTGCCATCGGTCGATAATTTCCCTGAGTGCAATGGTCCGTATCGTCACATTCAGCCGTTCAGAAGGTCTCGCTCCAGAGATGGGAAATCAGAGCCGATCAGTAGGAACTGGCATGACCAAGACGACCGGCGCCCTCCGGTACGTGATCAGCTGGGGGGCAGAAGTGACCGGTATGACCGGTCAGAAGGCAGGCGCAATGATGGGCCGGGGGGGCAGATTTGATCGACATGACCGGCCAGAAAACAGGGTCAGCGTCCACAGTCGACTTGAAGATATGGCCGACGCTCGGGTGTTAGACGAGAACCCTTTAGGACGCGAACCAGAATGGGAACGCGTCAGGCCACGAACCAAACCGGTGAACACCAGGTGGTGCCCCGATGGATTGACCAAGTCTCAAAAATGAAGAATCCAACGTCTCTGCCAGTGGGAACAGCAGGAGGAAGAGCAAGGGCATACGGCAGGCGAGAAGAACGGCAGGTCTCAGGTATAGTGCCCCAAAAGAAACGACAGAGGAGGCGACGAATCGGCAGCCGACATCGACATGGTTTTCATACTGCCGATGGAATTCATGACTCCTGCTGACCGACAGGATATGTCGGCAATGGAAGAGCAGATGGCGCAATTGGCTTTGGAGCCAATGACAGCCACATTCGAGAAGCCCGAAGAAGACAAACGGCAACACCTGAAAGTTTTGTTTCTTAAAGGGCATGTCAACGGCCGACCCATCACCAGATTACTAGTAGACGGAGGGGCTGCAGTCAACATCATGCCGTACGCCATGTTCCGGAAGCTAGGGAAGAGTGATGACGACCTGACCAAGACAGATATGATGCTCAAGGACTTCGAGGGCAACGTATCCCCCGTTCGCAGCGCTCTCTGCGTCGACCTCACCATCGGCAGTAAGACCCGTCCTACTACTTTCTTTATCATTAATGGCAAGGGGTCCTACAACATGCTACTCGGCCGAGACTGGATACATGCAAATTGTTGTATCCCATCTACAATGCATCAATGCCTCGTACAATGGGTCGGCGACAACATCGAAGTGGTCACCGCCGATTCCGCATACAGCATCGCGGCAGCCGACACGCAGCAGTGGAGCTGCGAAACCGTCAAGTGCATATCCGGGAGAGTATGGGATACTGACTTCTTGAAGGTGTCCGATTTTGGCCTACAGCCGATCCGAGCAGTCGGCTCCGAAGACTCAGACTAAAATGGATCAGTTCGTCCGAGAAGATGGGAAGCTGGGACACGGGTTCACGTCGGCCGATTCATTAGAAATGATAGACTTAGGCGATGGCACCAAACCAAGGCCGACATATATTAGTGCAAATTTAGATCCGGAATACAAATGTAAACTGACAAGTTTGTTAAGAGAATTTAAGGATTGCTTTGCTTGGGAGTATCATGAGGTGCCCGGATTAGACCGATCTATCGTTGAGCATCGGTTACCCATAAAGCCAGGGTATCGGCCGTATGAACAGCCTGCACGGCGGTGCAATCCTAAAATCCTACCAGACATAAAGGCCGAAATAACGCGGCTAATTGAAGCAAAATTTATTCGGCAATGCCGTTATGCCGAATGGATCTCCAACATTGTACTAGTATACAAGAAGAATGGAAAGCTACGCGTATGCGTCGATTTCAGGAACCTCAATCAGGCCACACCAATGGACGGATACCCCATGCCGACGGCCGATGTGTTGATAGATGCCACCGCGGGACACAAGGTTATTAGTTTCATGGATGGAAACGCTGGGTACAATCAGATACTTATGGCCGAAGAAGACATACCCAAAACGGCCTTCAGATGCCCAGGTCACCTTGGTTTATTCGAGTGGGTGGTAATGACTTTCGGCTTGAAAAACGCCGGCGCTACATATCAGAGAGCCATGAACTACATATTTCACAAACTTATCGGCACACTAGTAGAAATCTACATCGACGACGTCGTAGTCAAGTCAAAAGGACACCAGGAGCATCTGGCCGATTTACGACAAGTATTGGAATGCACTAAGAAACATGGGCTGAAGATGAACCCGAATAAGTGCGCCTTCGGCGTATCCGCCGGACAATTCTTAGGATTCATGGTGCACGAGCGGGGAATAGAGATCAATCGGAAGACCATAGCGGCCATCAACAAAGTCATGGCCCCGCAGAATAAAACTGAGCTGCAATCTCTAATCGGCAAGGTGAATTTCATCAGAAGGTTCATATCTAATCTGTCTGGGCGAATCCAAGCCTTCACACCATTATTAAAGTTGAAGCCCGACCAGGAGTTCATATGGGGGGAAGAGCAACACAAGGCATTGGAAGATATCAAGCAGTACTTGGTCTCACCACCGGTATTGGTCCCTCCTCAAACTGGTAAGCTGTTTAAACTGTATTTATCAGCCGATGAACGAGCTATTGGGTCGGCTCTGGTCCAGGAGTTCGAGGGAAAGGAACGAGTAATTTATTATGTCAGCAGAAGACTTCTGGACGCTGAAACAAGGTATCCTCCAGTGGAGCGGTTGTGCCTATGCCTTTACTTTTCATGCACCAAACTCAGACACTATTTGCTGTCAGCGGAATGTGTGGTCGTATGCAAGGACGACGTGGTAAAATACATGCTGTCACTGCCGATTTTGAAAGGACGGATCGGAAAATGGATCTTGGCTTTGTCGGAGTTTGACCTTCGATATGAATCGGCAAAAGCCGTTAAGGGTCAAGTCATGGCCGATTTCGTTGCCCAGCACTGCGGGCCAGAGGCTACCTTTGTAGAACCAGTACCTTGGACTTTATACTTTGATGGATCATCATGTGGGGCCGGATCAGGAATCGGCATCGTCCTCATATCGCCTCGGTAGGCAAGCTATGATTTCTCTCTGCCGATAGAAGCATCTGCCACTAACAATCAAGCAGAGTACCGAGCTGTACTGAAGGGATTACAATTGCTAAGGGAAGTCAAAGCTGAGTCCGTCGAAATTTTTGGGGTTTCCATGCTTATCGTGGATCAGTTAACAGGGAAGTCCGAGTGCAAGGACGATGTGTTGAAGATTTATTACGAAGATTGCCTGCTGCTTCTGAAAGAATTCAAGACGGCAGTTATCGAGCACATCCCAAGGAATCACAACGAGGATGCCAACAAGCTCGCCCAACACGCATCTGGGTATCGGCCGATTCAAGGTGCCTTGGCTCTAGAGCTCGCGGCCAATGACTGGTGTGGCGGAACCACCTCGGATTAGCTTGAATAAGCAGGGTTAAGCCGCATAACATGCGACACTCCTGCCTAAACTGAGCTAACACGAAGTGCCGTCGGATTTCATCTGATTTAACCACTTAAACAGGATCGAGTCTAGCAAACCCACACGAAGGTGAGCGGTTGCAGAGAATACAACAAGTCCACTAAGTTAACAAGTTTTACCTAATAGTTCGGCCATAAAATCCAACATCAGAGTTTTACAAAACAAAAGAACAACAGAGAAAACACTAGCGGAAGACTTCGTCGGGGTCGGATGTCCTGGGCGAGGCCAGCCAGAACATCACTGAGTCCTCTCCTCGCCGTCCGAGGAGGGGTCCCACTCGACCGTCCAGCCTGGCGGGAGCTGGGGCGGCCAAGCACCAACCAGAGAGGGGTCGGACGCAGCAACTTCACCTGAAAACAGAAGCCACAACAAGGCTGAGCTACTAAGCTCAACAAGACTTAACCGATAGGAGTAAGGACTACTCCTTCTTCTAGACATGCAAGGCTTCTTGGCTGAGGGGTTTGTTTGCCAAAAGCACTAAGTAACCCTATTTCAGTTTTTTTTTAGCTCAGGTTCTATGTTCATTTACCAGTCTAGGTTGTGCGGCCTATTCTAAGCATTCATAGAGCCAAACAAGATGTGAAGATATAACAACAACATTGCCATCATCAGATTCCTCATTTACTCAGGGTGACATAGCGATCAAGCAATCTTAAACTGTGAGAGGCAGACGAATCGATTCGAGTTCTTTAACCATGCATGGTGAACCTAGCCTCACGACATCCGCGCACCTGGAGGTCGCTTCCTGTGTCGGCCTTCCCCATCAATCCCCTAACCCGTGTCGGGCCCATTTCCTTTGGTGCAAGGTTCCACAGACTCGGCCTCTGCCGTCCTGTGACCACGCTTGCCACCACGTGCGACAACCAGCAGGGGAAACTCCGTTCCAAGAACAATGGGGCGACCGCTCACGTCTAGGTTCAATCCAGTACTAGGCTTCCTCATCCCATACTAAGTATGAGGCTAGTACTTTCAAACACTTGATCACGAACACCACCACTGTCGGGCCTTAGCAAATTTCATAGACAGACGGGGCGACCATCCGACCACCAAAGAGTTACCCACAACCCTGCCCCGTCCATCGTCCTTATAGTTATAACAGGAGAGTAAACATGCAACTCCTATAACTCGCGAGTGACAGAGAATCACTCGGCTTTTACCGTTTTCCCTAGTTAAGCAATGCAGCTACTCGGTCCAACAGCTAGTGCTCAGATCATGGGTCACTGAGTCATGCATCTAGGGTTTCACACAACTCCTATACCTAAATGCACAAGCATGATACAGAAGGCATGCGCAAGTCTGGTAAAACACATAGGACTTTCATGCAACCGGGGCTTGCCTTCAAGCGAGGAGGACGGGAACTGCTCGACTTCGGGGGCAACTTCGGCTTCGGAGGGCAGGAGCTTGGCTACAGCTTCTTCTTCTGGCGCCGGGTGAAGCTCGTAGAAACCGTCGGCGAGGTGCAGCTCTACACGAATGCAATGCAAGGGTTAGCTTAGACGGTTAGTTCAACAGCAACACTGGCTCGCCTGAGCCCAGAAACTTGCGACACAGAGCATGAGGTTATGGTGGTTCGAGAGAGCTGATGATGATCAACAGGTAAGGGTAGGAAGGGAAACTAGTGGTTTGATCCTTGAACTAGAGGATGTGATAAACTAGGGGTCCTCAGACGCAAGCGCTGAAGGGTTCCCAAGTTTTACATACACCCTCGAGTTGAAGAAAAAGATCACAGCCAAGCCCTCGGGCGAGGCGGATAAGGGTCGGTAGAACAGACAGGGTCGGACGAGACGGAACTGGGGTCGGGCGGATAGGAGGGGTCGGGCGAGGCGGACTGGGGGTCGGCAACTCACCTTCTTCCTGAAAGGAAAGCTTGGGGTCAGGAAGGAGCAGACTTGGGCGGAGGGACTAAAGCTTCGAGCAAAGGCTACGACTGGCAATGCTCCGGCGGCGGCGCTACTTCTTGCGGATCACAAGAGAGCTCTTACGCAGCACGGAGGAGCAAGCTGCTGGGTGACTTGGAGGAAACTGAGAAGGAACTGGGAGAAGAACTTCTCAAGAACTGGGTGGGTGGCGCTAGGAGCTTGAGCGGGGAGCTAGAGAAAACTGAAGGCAACAAGGGCGGAGGGAACTCCGGCGACGGGGGCATTCCTTTTATAGCTGCTGGAGCAGAGGAACGGAAACGGCGCGGAGAGAGAGAAGGGGAGCGGCGCGAAGGCCGGGGAGAAGCAATGGAGTGCTCTGCCGGGGCGGCGATTGAGCAAAGAGGGCGGTGGTGCAGAACTCCGGGGGTGACGCCAGCGATCATGGCGTTCTGCCGTCAGGGCGGCGTAGGAGCGGGTAGACTGGTGGTTGGGATTTGGCGGAAAGCGGGCGTCGTCGTGCGGAAGAGGTGATAGAAGCGACCGGTTTAACGGCGCTAGAATCGAGGGTGCACAGGTGAGAAGACAGGCGGACGCGGGCGCAGGGGAGAGCGCGGAACAACAGATTGTCGGGCGGCATCTGACAGAGCGGGGAAAGGAACTATCGCGGCCGCGGTCGGGGTTGGCGGTGGAGGAATCGTCGTGTAGCGACGACCGGGCGGCGCAACTGTGGCTGAAAGGGACGGAAAAGACGGGCGACATCGGGCTCTGGGGCCGGGATCTGGTAGCGTGATGATGGGCGCGGGAGGCGAGGTTCTGCAGAAAGGGGTGTAGAGGGCTTCCGCTGCCATTGGGGAAAAGGGGGCGCGGGAACCCACTCTGTTGCTTGCCAGAGACAAAACTGGGCGGCAGGCGTCGGAGAAGACGAGCCACGCGGCAGGAAGACTCTGGGGCGGCCATGCAACTCGAGTGCGGCTGGCGCGGGGGATCTGGAAAAGATCTCGCGGGTCCACCGGTGGATAGATCGGACGGGTGAGGAAGATCAGCAGGATCCGACGGTGGGCTGAGCTCGCCGGGGTCGGAAAAGGAGCGAGGTGGGAAGGGGTCGGATCCAGGGGTCGGGACCTGCGGAAAACTGAGCACTTAGGTGCGGTCAGGCAAAATAGCTGACTAAGGTTGAGGGCTAAGATCAAGCCTAACTGGGAAGGCTTAGGGGTCGGTCGTTACAGCCTACCCCTCTTAAAAAGAATCTCGTCCCGAGATTCAAGGATCAAGGGGTGTGCTATTCTTACCTCCTTGGTGGGACAGAAACCCTGGGAAACGCTTGTTCAGATATTCGTCCGTTTCCCATGTTGCTTCGTCTTCAGTGTGGTTTCTCCAGAGGATCTTGTACATCTTTACCGCTTGGCGTCGGGTGTGCCTTTCCTTTTGGTCAAGAACTCGATCTGGGTACTCGGTGTAGGTCAGGTCGGGCTCTACTTGAAGCTGTTCTTGTTCTAAGATCTCTGCTGGAACTCGGACACATTTCTTCAGTTGAGACACATGGAATACATCATGTATGGCTGATAGCTGTTCTGGGAGTTGGATCCGGTAAGCAACGGGTCCACATCTCTCCACAATCTCATAAGGGCCAACATAGCGGGGAGCTAACTTGCCCTTTATTCCAAACCGTTGCACTCCTTTGGTCGGGGAGACTCGAAGGTACACATGATCACCAAGGTCGAACTGCAGGGGTCTTCTCCGTCAGTCGGAGTAACTCTTCTGTCGGGATTGGGCAGCCTTGAGATTTGCTTGAATTACCTTCACTTGCTCTTCGGCTTCTGCCACTAAGTCAGGGCCATAAACCTGTCTCTCTCCTGGTTGGGACCAGTTCGAGGTTGTCTTGCATCTCCGGCCATATAGGGCCTCAAACGGTGCCATCTTCGAACTGGCTTGGTAACTGTTATTGTAGGAGAATTCTGCTAAGGGCAGGCACTTGTCCCAGCTTTTATCATAGTGGATAACACAGGCTCTTAGCATGTCTTCAAGGATCTGGTTGACTCTCTCAGTTTGGCCATCGGTTTGGGGATGATACGTTGAGCTTCGGATGAGCTTGGTGCCCATAGATGCTTGTAATTGCTCCCAAAAACGGGCCACAAACTGAACTCCTCGATCAAAGATGATGGTCTTGGGTACACCATGTAGGGAAACGATACGGTCGAGGTACAACTCTGCATATTGCTTGACTGTGTAGGTGGTACGAACAGGAAGGAAATGTGCGGTCTTGGTCAGACGATCCACTATAACCCAGATGGAATCATACCGTTGAGTTGTAAGGGGTAATCCAACTATGAAATCCATGCTGATGTC
Source organism: Setaria italica (assembly GCF_000263155.2). Lineage (NCBI taxonomy): Eukaryota > Viridiplantae > Streptophyta > Magnoliopsida > Poales > Poaceae > Setaria > Setaria italica. The sequence continues at coordinate 13,495,156 of NC_028458.1, read as the reverse complement.
TTCCCATTTCGAAGAGGGAATAGGTAGCGGCTGCAAGGTTCCTGCTACCTTCAAATGACTGGCCTTGACACGTTGACAGGTGTCACATTCTAAAACATAACGAGCTATCTCTGGTTTCATTCCACTCCACCAAAAGGTCTGACGGAGATCATGGTACATCTTATTGCTGCCAGGATGGATCGAGAACTTGGAAAGATGAGCTTCATCTAGGATTTGCTTCCTCAACTCGGGGTCGGCGGGCACTACTAGTCGGTTTCCATAATACACACCTCCCGTTTCGTCCTGACGGAATTGCTTATATCCTTTATCCTTTACTGAGATCTTACTGATGATCCGTTTTATTTCTTCATCCTTAACTTGTGCTGACCGAATTCGGTCCTCCAAAACTGAGTCAAGGATGATGTGACCAAGGGTTCCATGAGGAACAATTTCCAAACTTAGTTTTCCCATCTCGTGACACAGGGTTTTGGTGAAGGCTGTCGACAGCAAGCAGTTGCAATGGGGTTTGCGGCTGAGGGCATCGGCTACTACATTGGCCTTGCCAGGATGGTAGTGCACTTCCAACTCATAATCCTTTATCAACTCCAGCCATCTTCTCTGACGCATGTTGAGGTCGGCTTGAGTGAAGATGTACTTGAGGCTCTTGTGGTCGGTGTAGATGTTGCAGTGAGCTCCCATTAGGTAGTGCCTCCATATCTTCAAGGCATGTATCACTGCTGCCAACTCAAGGTCATGTGTCGGGTAGTTTAGCTCATGAGGTCGTAACGCACGTGAGGCATAGGTAATGACTCGGCTGTCTTGCATAAGAACACATCCGAGTCCAGTACCAGAGGCGTCACAGTATACGTCATACGGCCTAGAGGGGTCGGGTTGAGCCAAAACTGGGGCGGTGGTCAGCAAGTGCTTCAGGGTCTTGAAGGCCTCTTCACACTTGGTGTCCCACACAAATTTGACCTCCTTCTTCAGCAACTCGGTCATCGGCTTAGCTATCTTGGAGAAATCCGGTATGAAACGCCGATAGTAACCTGCAAGTCCAAGGAAACTCCTGATCTGGTGTACTGAGGTAGGAGACTTCCATTCCATGACTTCTTGTACCTTGCTGGGATCCACGGCGATACCGTCCTTGGAGATAGTGTGTCCTAGAAACTTGACGCTATCTAACCAAAACTCACACTTGGAGAACTTAGCATAGAGCTGGTGATCTCTCAGCCGTTGGAGAACTATATGAAGATGGTCGGCATGCTCTTCCTCATCCTTCGAGTACACTAGGATATCATCAATGAACACCACGACAAACTTGTCCAGCTCGGGCATAAACACCGAGTTCATAAGGTACATGAAATAGGCGGGTGCGTTGGTGAGTCCAAAGGACATGACTAGGTACTCGTACAGTCCATATCTGGTAGAGAAGGCTGTCTTGGGTATGTCGCAAGGTCAAATCTTTATTTGGTGATAACCAGAACCAAGATCGATCTTGGAGAACACTTTTGCTCCGGCTAACTGATCGAACAAGACATCAATACGTGGCAGTGGGTACTTGTTCTTGACTGTTACCGCATTGAGGGGTCGGTAATCCACACACATACGTAGACTGCCATCTTTCTTCTTCACAAACAGGGCGGGGCAACCCCAAGATCATGTACTGGGTCGAATGAAACCTTTTTCCAATAGATCATGCAACTGGGTCTTCAACACGGCTAACTCAGCGGGTGGTATCCGATAGGGTCTCTTAGATATCGGGGCTGTGCCAGGAATCAACTCTATGGAAAACTCCACTTCTCTATCAGGGGGCATACCCGGCAAATCTTCTGGAAACACATCAGGGTACTCACAGATAACAGGGAGGTCTTCTAGACGGGCTCCCAAGAGAGGGTAAGCACAAGGAGTCAAAGACTCAGGATGGGTCAAAGATAGGGTAGAACCGCCATGAGAGGGCGAGCTGATGTAAAGAGATCGGGCTGATGTATCTAGAACAACATGATGTCGGGCCATCCAGTCCATACCAAGGATGACATCTATGCCCTTTAGATCAAGGATGATAAGGTTTTCCTTGAAGAGGGTGGGACCTAGCTGGAGAGGTACAAGAATAACGACCTGATCCGACGTTATCCTTCCTCCAGGAGTGGCAATCACATAGGGTTCCTTAGTGTGACCGACACTTAGCCCACATCTTTCCCTTGCCTTATCCCCGATAAAGCTATGAGAGGCTCCCGAATCAAACAACACAACAACAGCTTGATTTAAAACAAGGAAAGTACCCGTCATTACTGGCGCACCTTCGGGAAGTTCGGTCAAGCTGGTGTAGTTGAGTCGGCCTTGTCGGACTTGTACCTTGGGCCTCCTTCCTCTGGCTGCCATGGGGTTCTGACCTTGCTGCTGATTCTTGTTCCTGGGGCAGTCCTTTGCAAAATGTCCTTCACTGCCGCAGGTAAAACACCGATTACTGGCTGCCGGGCGAGGTGGCGTCGGCAGGGTCCGCCGGGGCACTTGCGGCTGGAAGCCTGGAAAACGAGGCGTTGTTGCCGGTGGGGGTCGGGCGATCCATTTCCCTGACTGCTGGGGTCGGCCAGGGGCTTGTGGAGGAATCATCCGGAACCTTCGAGTCGGCGGGCTCGGAAATGCCACAGAGGCCTTCCTCTTCTTGTCGGCCTTGAAAGCTTGCATGCAGTCCTCCTGAGAGATGGCCAGGTTGACCAACTTGTTGTAGGTGTCTACCCTGATGGGGTTCAGCCTTTCCCTGAGCTCCAAGCTTAGTCCTCGGCGGAACCTGTCCCGCTTCTTCTCGTCGGTGTCCGCATGATAGCCAGCATAACGGCATAGGTCATTGAACGCTTGGGCGTAATGCAGCACATCCCGAGTTCCTTGGGTGAGGGCCAGAAACTCGTTGAGCTTGCGCTCCAGGAGACCTTCGGGAATGTGATGCGCCTTGAACGCCGTCTTGAACTCGTTCCAACTGACCACGTGGCCAGCAGGCAGCATGGCATGGTAGTGGTCCCACCAAAGCCGTGCGGAGCCACGCAGCTGCTGAGCTGCAAACCGCGCCTTGTTGTTGTCGGGGCATGGAGCGGTGAGGAGCTCGAACTTGGATTCGATCGTACGAACCCATGCATCAGCATCGAGTGGTTCTTGTGTCTTTTGGAACAGCGGGGGCTGTGTCCCCAGAAAGTCCTCATACCGCGCGATATGCGGCTGCTGCTGTGCTCTTCCACCCTGTGGCTGTTGCTGTTGTCCCTGCACCAGGTGCCTTAGCAGCTCGGTTTGAGTTGCTAGGATTGCCTCCAATGGCGACGGGGGCGGGGGCGGGGGAAGATCCTGTCGCTGATTACTACCACTGGGCACAGAACCAGACCTAGTGCGGTGCGCCATCTGCAAGAGTTAACGTCCCATTAATTTCATAACCTTAGGTGTACTCCAGCAAATGGAATGTATGAATTAAATCCCTTAAGGCGACTCTTGGCAATTGTGCATCACACGCCCTCATAGAGGGGTCGGACACGGCCCGTACCTGAAAAAGGGTCGGACACAGCACATTCCTCCCATTCTCAGCATAGATAACCTCTACTTGACCTGGTACTCCACTTCAGGCAACACATGCCACAGACAGATTCCTAGGGTCTGATCCTCCCAAACCAAGGGGTCGGACACGGCCCGTACCTGAAAAAGGGTCGGACGAGGCGGAGACTGCCTCAAAGGTCGGCGCACTCTGGCTCGTGAACTAGGGTCGGCCAACTGAACAGGCTCCCCGAAAACAGCATAGGGTTACGGCGCAACTTACTCAACCCTAGCATCCACACCATACGAAAAGGATAAAACTATGCACCGGGTTGACTTTATACACAACGATGGTTCAACACAGGGAGTACTCAACTCAAGGCTAACCTATTACAGCTTTTCCAAAATCTAGGCTGCCGAGGAGTACAACAAAAAGAAAGAAGGTTCCCTAAGAACCCTTAAGCTACCCATGGACATTATGAGTCGGAGAAGGGGCGCCATCTTCTTCTATGTCCATGCTGGACGCTCCCTCGTCTTCCTCAGGGTCCTCCTGAGCTTCGAGCTGCATGTTAAGGGCGTGCATATCCTCGAGCTCGGCTTGGTGCTCCTCCAGGTGGGCATTGGCGACTGCTAGCTCCATTTCCACCTCCATCTTTTCCTCCGAGAGCTCTATCATGCCGTCCACGAGGTCGGCGACTTCTCCTTCTAGCTCGGAGATCCGATCTTGCATATCGTGGATCTGGATACCATGCTGGATCAGCTGGTAAGTTTGGCCTACCATGCCTCTTCTTGCTGCCTGGAGGTGACCGTGGGTATCTGCTGCCGTCCAGGCGAAGAGGGTCATGGCTCTTCCCTGAAGCTCTATCAACCTGTAGAGGGCGGCCATGCACCGGACGTTGGTGGAGATGGTGACCATAGCGCAGGTGGTGGCGAACACCTCGATGTTCCCGATGCGGTCAAGCCAGGCCGGGTCCAGCCGACTCCTGACGGGGAAAAGACCGATCGGGTCCAGCGTGATCTCCACGGGGTGCAACTGACAGAACTGGGTGAGCAACTGAAGGGCGGCGGATTCCCATGTGTCTTCCGGAGCGAGACCATAGGCTATTATGCCCAGAGAGGGCCAGTCGGGCCGTGCAAGGGGAGGTGGTACCAACGCTTGCACCTGGCACGTCTGAATGCCCTGTTCCATATATAACCGCCCGGCATACAAGGGCGGGGACTGATACCCAAACCACTTCAGCGTATCCCACAAAATCGCGGGAAACCCCTCGAAATGCAGGCACGTTGACTGGAAGGTACCGTCCGCTCCAAAAACAACATGTCCGGGAACAGCCATCTGGAACCAAGAAAACCGAAACCACGTGAGATAGATCCAAGGATCAGGGGTCGGATAGAAAAGCAGACGGGTTTCACCGAGAGCAACTAAGAGAAACTAGAAATCCTTAGATCAAAAGAACTCTTTCGGACAGGGTTGCTGCTGAGAAAAGGGACCGTACAACCTGTTTAGATATGACGCATGCACGGCCTACCTTATTCCTAACCAAAAAATAATTGCCCGAACTTTGGGTCTTACGCGGTCAGCGCCGGTGACAAGGCAACCATACGTCTCTCCCTATAATAACTAGTCGGTTCTAACAACGTCTCTTTAAACGAACGCGGTTAGCAACCTGCAGAAAACACCACACACGAACCTTTCGTGCCAGCACCCACGAAAGCGTTCCCAAACATTACCGCTCACTATAGGAACGGCACCCATGCGTTTAAGGCTGCATGGACAGCACTCAACCGTGGAAATAGGCTCCCTTTGAATGGATCCGTATAACCCTTCGCGTACTCGTGATGCGGAATCGGCACACGTGTGACAAACGTGGCGAAACAACCGTGCTGATAGGTTCGTTGGAATCGAACCGTACCAACCTTCGTATGGAACACATACGGAACCTGCGCACGTGTAATAGACGTGAGCGAAAACAACCGCGAAGATAGGGTCCTTTGAATGGAGCTCCCTATCAACCCTCGCATACTCGTGATGCGGAACCCGGCACACGTATGATAGACGTGGCGAAGTGGTGGAAGAGTTAGCAACATAACCAAGTACTTATTAGTCACCTAAAACAACCCCAAGATCCCCTAGGGCCTCTCGCACTAAGTCATCCTTAACGATCGTACGAGGTTTTCAAAAGTTTCTTGCAACTTTTATCCTTTTCAAAGAAGTGTTTAGGGCTCATTGGGTTCTCTGAATGCTAATACCAGCTGTGGCGGAACCACCTCGGATTAGCTTGAATAAGCAGGGTTAAGCCGCATAACATGCGACACTCCTGCCTAAACCGAGCTAACACGAAGTGCCGTCGGATTTCATCCGATTTAACCACTTAAACAGGATCGAGTCTAGCAAACCCACACGAAGGTGAGCGGTTGCAGAGAATACAACAAGTCCACTAAGTTAACAAGTTTTACCCAATAGTTCGGCCATAAAATCCAACATCAGAGTTTTACAAAACAAAAGAACAACAGAGAAAACACTAGCAGAAGACTTCGTCGGGGTCGGATGTCCTGGGCGAGGCCAGCCAGAACATCACTGAGTCCTCTCCTCACCATCCGAGGAGGGGTCCCACTCGACCGTCCAGCCTGGCGGGAGCTGGGGCGGCCAAGCACCAACCAGAGAGGGGTTGGACACAGCAACTTCACCTGAAAACAGAAGCCACAACAAGGCTGAGCTACTAAGCTCAACAAGACTTAACCGATAGGAGTAAGGACTACTCCTCCTTCTAGACATGCAAGGCTTCTTGGCTGAGGGGTTTGTTTGCCAAAAGCACTAAGTAACCCTATTTCAGTTTTTTTTTAGCTCAGGTTCTATGTTCATTTACCAGTCTAGGTTGTGCGGCCTATTCTAAGCATTCATAGAGCCAAACAAGATGTGAAGATATAACAACAACATTGCCATCATCAGATTCCTCATTTACTCAGGGTGACATAGCGATCAAGCAATCTCAAACTGTGAGAGGCAGACGAATCGATTCGAGTTCTTTAACCATGCATGGTGAACCTAGCCTCACGACATCCGCGCACCCGGAGGTCGCTTCCTGTGTCGGCCTTCCCCATCAATCCCCTAACCCGTGTCGGGCCCATTTCCTTTGGTGCAAGGTTCCACAGACTCGGCCTCTGCCGTCCTGTGACCACGCTTGCCACCACGTGCGACAACCAGCAGGGGAAACTCCATTCCAAGAACAATGGGGCGACCGCTCACGTCTAGGTTCAATCCGGTACTAGGCTTCCTCATCCCATACTAAGTATGAGGCTAGTACTTTCAAACACTTGATCACGAACACCACCACTGTCGGGCCTTAGCAAATTTCATAGACAGACGGGGCGACCATCCGACCACCAAAGAGTTACCCACAACCCTGCCCCGTCCATCGTCCTTATAGTTATAACAGGAGAGTAAACATGCAACTCCTATAACTCGCGAGTGACAGGGAATCACTCGGCTTTTACCGTTTTCCCTAGTTAAGCAATGCAGCTACTCGGTCCAACAGCTAGTGCTCAGATCATGGGTCACTGAGTCATGCATCTAGGGTTTCACACAACTCCTATACGTAAATGCACAAGCATGATACATAAGGCATGCGCAAGTCTGGTAAAACACATAGGACTTTCATGCAACCAGGGCTTGCCTTCAAGCGAGGAGGACGGGAACTGCTCGACTTCGGGGGCAACTTCGGCTTCGGAGGGTAGGAGCTCGGCTACAGCTTCTTCTTCTGGCGCCGGGTGAAGCTCGTAGAAACCGTCGGCGAGGTGCAGCTCTACACGAATGCAATGCAAGGGTTAGCTTAGACGGTTAGTTCAACAGCAACACTGGCTCGCCTGAGCCCAAAAACTTGCGACACAGAGCAGGAGGTTATGGTGGTTCGAGAGAGCTGATGATGATCAACAGGTAAGGGTAGGAAGGGAAACTAGTGGTCTGATCCTTGAACTAGAGGATGTGATAAACTAGGGGTCCTTAGACGCAAGCGCTGAAGGGTTCCCAAGTTTTACATACACCCTCGAGTTGAAGAAAAAGAACACAACCAAGCCCTCGGGTGAGGCGGATAAGGGTCGGTAGAACAGACAGGGTCGGACGAGACGGAACTGGGGTCGGGCGGATAGGAGGGGTCGGGCGAGGTGGACTGGGGGTCGGCGACTCACCTTCTTCCTGAAAGGAAAGCTTGGGGTCGGGAAGGAGCAGACTTGGGTGGAGGGACTAAAGCTTCGAGCAAAGGCTACGACTGGCAATGCTCCGGCGGCGGCGCTGCTTCTTGCGGATCACAAGAGAGCTCTTACGCAGCACGGAGGAGCAAGCTGCTGGGCAACTTGGAGGAAACTGAGAAGGAACTGGGAGAAGAACTTCTCAAGAACTGGGTGGGTGGCGCTAGGAGCTTGAGCGGGGAGCTAGAGAAAACTGAAGGCAACAAGGGCGGAGGGAACTCCGGCGACGGGGGCATTCCTTTTATAGCTGCTGGAGCAGAGGAACGGAAACAGCGCGGAGAGAGAGAAGGGGAGCGGCGCGAAGGCTGGGGAGAAGCAATGGAGTGCTCTGCCGGGGCGGCGATTGAGCAAAGAGGGTGGTGGTGCAGAACTCCGGGGGTGACGCCAGCGATCATGGCGTTCTGCCGTCAGGGCGGCGTAGGAGCGGGTAGATTGGTGGTTGGGATTTGGCGAAAAGCGGGCGTCGTCGTGCGGAAGAGGTGATAGAAGCGACCGGTTTAACGGCGCTAGAATCGAGGGCGCACAGGTGAGAAGACAGGCGGACGCGGGCGTGGGGGAGAGCGCGGAACAACAGATTGTCGGGCGGCGTCTGACAGAGCGGGGAAAGGAACTGCCGCGGCCGCGGTCGGGGTTGGCGGTGGAGGAATCGTCGTGTAGCGACGACCGGGCGGCGCAACTGTGGCTGAAAGGGACGGAAAAGACGGGCGACATCGGGCTCTGGGGCCGGGATCTGGTAGCGTGATGATGGGCACGGGAGGCGAGGTTCTGCAGAAAGGGGTGTAGAGGGCTTCCGCTGCCATTGGGGAAAAGGGGGCGCGGGAACCCACTCTGTTGCTTGCCAGAGACAAAACTGGGCGGCAGGCGTCGGAGAAGACGAGCCACGCGGCAGGAAGACTCTGGGGCGGCCATGCAACTCGAGTGCGGCTGGCGGGGGGGATCTGGAAAAGATCTCGCGGGTCCACCGGTGGATAGATCAGACGGGTGAGGAAGATCAGCAGGATCCGACGGTGGGCTGAGCTCGCCGGGGTCGGAAAAGGAGCAAGGCGGGAAGGGGTCGGATCCAGGGGTCGGGACCTGCGGAAAACTGAGCACTTAGGTGCGGTCAGGCAAAACAGCTGACTAAGGTTGAGGGCTGAGATCAAGCCTAACTGGGAAGGCTTAGGGGTCGGTCGTTACAACTGGCGAAAGGAGATTGCCGATTACCTGAAAGATCCGTCTAAGAAAGTAGATTGGCGGGTATGTTTTCATGCTACCAAATATGTGTTACTGGAAGACGACTTGTTCTACCGAACAATTGATGGCGTCCTACTCAAGTGTCTAGGAACGGAGGAGGCTAAGACTCTGATGGGAGAAATCCATGAAGGAGTGTGCGAAGCCCACCAATCGGCACATAAGATGAAATGGATGATTAGGAATAATGGGTATTACTGGCCGACGATCCTCGAAGATTGCTTCAAATATTATAAAGGATGCCAGGATTGTCAGAAATTCGGGAATGTCCAACGTGCGCCCGCATCGGCCATGAATCCCATTATCAAACCATGGCCGTTCAGAGGTTGGGGAATAGACCTCATCGTCCAAATTTATCCTCTGTCAAGCAAAGGGCACAAGTTCATTCGGGTGGCCACTGATTATTTCACCAAATGGGTGGAGGCAATTCCGTTAAGGGCTGTAACATCGGCTGCTATGGTTGACTTCGTAAGAGACCATATCGTCTACCGTTTCGGCATCCCCCAGACTATCACAACCGATCAAGGGACGATGTTTACATCGGGAGAATTCGAGGAGTTCACGGCCGATATGGGAATCAAATTGTTAAACTCCTCTCCGTATTATGCCCAAGCTAACGGCCAGGCCGAATCTTCCAACAAAGGGATAATTAAGTTAATCAAGAGGAAGATAGAGGAGCAGCCGAAAAAATGGCATTTATGTCTGACTGAAGCTGTATGGGCATACAGGATGGCTTGCCATGGGGCCACCAAGATGTCCCCTTATCAGTTGGTGTACGGTCACGAGGCGGCACTACCATGGGAATTGAGAGCAGGGTCAAGACGTACTTCGCTCCAGGACCAGTTAGCGGCCGACGACTACTCCTCACTCATGAAAAGGGAACTTGATGACTTGGCTGGCCAATAATTGAGAGCTTTGATAAGCATTGAAGAAAACAAGAAGAAAGTGGCCAGGTGGTATGATAAGAAGGTCAAAGTCAAACAATTCTCTCCGGGGGACCTGGTATGGAAGTTAGTGTTGCCGATCGGGTCGAAAGATCCTAAATTCGGTAAGTGGTCCCCTACGTGGGAAGGGCTGTATAAAATCGGCAGATGTGCTCCAGGAAACGCTTATATTCTGGAAACAATCGAAAGAGAAGAGTTTACTAGGGCTCTGAACGGAAGATACTTGAAAAGGTACTACCCTAGTATATGGGTCGGAGCATAAGGATCGACCACGATGAACAACACACAGCCGATACAAAAGGGTTCGTCTAGAGAAAAAACGTAATCGTCCAAATCGGCCGATATATTTCATTCGGTACGGACGGTGGGTTACACGGCCGACAAGGTACAAGTCGCCCTTAGAACAAAAAAATAATTAATCACGCTTTTTCTTAAGCTCTCTCTCAGCTCGACCTAGTTCTATCAGAAGACGGATGTACTCTTCTTCTATCTCTTTCATCGAAGCCTCCGCTTCGACTTGACGGGGGAGAGGGTGACTCCGGTCCATGGCCGGGCGTGATGTTCCTACTGCTGCATCTTCAAGGACAATTTGATGAGGAAGCGGATGACTTCGGTCGGCTTGAGGTCGCTGGTGGTCATTGCTGTCCAGAAAGTCCCAGATCCGTCGGATGTCGGCGGGGACGTGCTCTTGGAGTTCGTCACGATGAGCTCTGATTAAATCCTTGTCTTCTTGCGACAACGGTTCGTCGGAGTGTACAAGTCCGATGGCTCGTTCGAGTTTAGGGCTAAGGTGTCGTGGCTGCGGAAAGCAACAATATACATATAGCTGCCGAAAAGGTGATTCCCTTCAGAAGAGCTAAACTAAGAAAGAGAATGAAGGCAAATCTTTTACCTGATTAACGGAGGAAGAGGTAGAGGATGGAGAAGACATGACTGAAAGGCGCACCGATGTGAACAGGTCGGGGAAGATGAAGCCGAGTTAGACAGGTACTCTCGGAACGGTCACCTAGGCCGGTGTTTATAGGAAAGGAAGGCATGGATGTTTGGTAAGACGCGTCCCATCGGGAGTGTAAAAGGTAATAAATAAGGGGGCATCGCGAAGGACGGTCAAAGAGGTCATTAAATGTTCGTACAAGAACTGCCAGTACTTTTACAGGTCACCCAGAAGGGCATCGATAGCTGCGATCGCTCGGTGTCGGATCTGATCGGCAGAGTCCAGGACCCGTTGGTCATCCTCTGTCGATCCGGGGACTTCTGACATATGGCGGTGGAGTTTGAGGGCTTCATGAGCCAGATGCTGCCTCTCCCGTTTCAGATCAGCTATGACAGAAGGGAGTTCCTGAAGCCTCTTCTCTTCGGCGTCTATTTGCTTTGGTCACCTGCTCCATCTCCTTGGCAAGCTCTGCCCTTCGGCGTTTGAGGCGATCTATCGTGCCGACGATCCCCGGGCGAGAGTCTTCCAGAAAGTGAATCCGTTGATGCACCTCTTGAGCTTGACGCTTGTACGTATCTTCTTCTTCACGAGTCTTGGTCAACTTGACGCGATCGGCCATGTGGCGCAGGGCCCTAAAGACCGGAATCCTCATTGACTCGATATATGCGGCCGGCGCCAAGGCCTCTTCCGCTTCTTCTGGTACTCGCCCGCTGATGTCACCAAAAAGTTGTCGAATCGGCGAAGCATCTTCTACCAATCGGCCGATGTCCTTTTGAAGAAGGGATCGGATGCTTGCGAGTTTGGCACGGACGTCATCAGGAACGGAGCTCAAAGTGACCTGGCGAGAGGCGACTTCCTCGTCATCGGAGAGTGCGACCGCAAACGAGAAAAGGGTGTTGTTGGGGGTGTCCTGTTCCTGAAAAATAGTGAGTCAAGAAGAAGAACAAATCGGCCGATGATGATAGCAAATCGGCCGAGTAAGGGTGAGAAATCTCTTACCTCCTTGAAACGGATTTCTTCAAACTGCGTTTGAGAGGCCGTTATCCTCGATTCAGGGGCTGGTACCATTGGTTCGTCAGAAGTAGAAGACTCCACCATGATTGGTGCTTTGCTCGGGCCAGCTTCCCGAAAGATGACCATTGGTTGGTTAGGTGGGGCGCTAAGCGTACCGGTGACCTGTGTCAAAAGATTGAATAAGAATATTATCCAAATACTCGAAAAATTGGTTGAAGAGTAGCATACCTCAGCAGATGGAAGCATGGGCGTGTTGATGACCGATTGGGTTGCTGCCGATTGTTGTGAGTCCACACAAGTGATTTGTGCAGTCTAAAATAAGATGAGTCAGTATAGGGATGGCAATCGGTAGGATCAGACAACAAGTTTACCTGCATAGCCTCCACCAGTAATGATGTAGCGGCCGCCCCAGCTTGTGTGACGACTTGAGTATCCACTTCTCCAGCAGCTGGAAGGGGCAATGCGGCCGAAGTTTCTGCCAATGTGATCATAGGAGGGTCGGCCGGTTCTATACGAGCTCGTACTCGGCGACTGGTCTTCTTGGTAACCTTCGTCTGCGCCTGCTTCGATCGGCCGGCAATCACATCCACGGAAGGGGCATCATAGCCGATAAAGGGGAAGATGGTGTATGGGTGATGGTCCTCTATCGGCCGGCCACTCCGACTGTGTGTTGGGGGAACGCGGTTTTCAGACTGAAGCAACAGCAAGATGTTAGTGTACATATTTAACCGCATTAATAAAGGAATGAAAATCGGCTAGGGAAAAAAATACCTCGGCGTTCGGATCGATGTTGGCTGGATCCAGGAGATTGCAGTATGTCGATGCGGAGGTGCAGAACAGGTATTGTTTCCATTCGGCCCACCATAGCTTGAATGGTTGGACAGCAAAGGGGGCTACTATCCAGTCATTCAAGTCTATGGTACTGGAGTCTGGTATCCGATCTCGCAGCCGACTATAGTCAAGACCCTTGGTGAGCTCATCTCTGAACTTTGCTCGGCCGACAAAGTATGCCTGAATCGGTAGTTGACCCATGCCGAATTGCCGTGCTGCAACGGAGGGGTTGTAGAATTCATATGTAGGGGCATCCTTTCCTGAGAAGAAGTTGGCCGGTAAGATCCCCGGTTTAATTAGTTCATCTGTGAGATCTTCATCGAATCGGTCGGTGGTTGAGTCGAAGCAAGAAGGGAGTTCAAAGATTGGGTCATCTCTCCGATAAGGGAACCAGACGGTTGCATCTTCATTGAAGCCATTATAAAAACACCGGAAGTATTCGGCCACCTTGGTAGCAGAGTACGAGCAACCAGAGAAGGCTGATGCCGCTTCGCCGAAAGACGTACACCGGCGTCGGACAGTGAGATTCTCTGCCGATTCGACGCTGGGGAATGTCATGTGTTCCACTCGCTGCTGAGAGATCTCGCTCATGTACATGTTCAGCCATAAGTTAATGAACCACCAGGGTCCACCTGGGTTTCCAATCGGCTCCCCTTGGGATAGCTTGATGCCGATTTGGTGAAGCATGTGGTAGGCTGCTCCCAGTAAGTGCTTTCCAAGAGGAACAGAAGTCCCTATTGATAATGCTTCGGCCAGAGCTTGGGTATTGGTAGATGGACCAGCTGCTCTCCCGCAGAAGAAGTGCTTCTCTAGCCACATCATCAAGAAGGTCGTGTGCTCTCTGTTCTCGACAGATCCGGCCCTTTTGTTGCATCTGATGAAACCTTTCCACCCGTCGAATCCCCTTGTGTCCAGCTGATGTGTTGTTGCGGTTATAAGGCGGAAAGGGGTGTCCGGGGAAGAAATGTCCAGGCCGGTCAGCAAGACTACATCGGCCAATGTGGGGGTCATGGGTCCGTGTCCAAACAGGAATGCGTTGAGAGCATCGGACTAGAAGTAAGAAGCTGCCACCACTAACTGCTCATTCTGATAAATTTGGGACAAAGATAGATCGATGCATTGGCCAATTTTGAGCTCATCCCATTGGACCTTCTTGGAGGCGGCTATCCGCTGGTACCATTCCCTCCAACTGGGAGTTTCGTTCGGCCAAGACCTAAAGGTACCCAACCAGTGATCTAGGTCCATGGTTGATTGTTTGAAGGGGATCCTATGGGTTCCCATGGGCCCAAGGCAGATAAGGTCGAGGTTTTCTGTAAGACGAATGGTGATGCGATGCCTAACCGCCTAAAAAGGAAAAGGGGGCGCGAGGGTAAGAAATAGGTCTAAAGTAAATGCATTACTGATAAGGGAAAGTTTCGGTAATGACCTCCGGGATGAAGCTCCTCGTAATCGACGGAGTCGCCGGTGCAGCTGCAGACCATGAAGCTGCCAATGGGATCTCGGATGAAGCTTCAACTTTTGCCAATGGAGCTCCTTCTTCCGTCGATGGAGCCGCCGCTGTTGCTACTGGAACCTCTACCAAAGGCACCATTTCTGGAGCTTCGCGCGTTGGTGAGGTGCCTGAAGGTGCCGCCATTGGAAGAGTAGGAGGTAATGCGAAAGGAAGGAGGCGCTGGAGAATTGGAGGACTTAGAAAAGTGTTGGAGGGAGAAGAAAGCCTGTGCACTGAAGAAGAAGGACGTGAGCTCGTAAGGAGTACGGGATGTGCTGATATTTAAGGAAGGTCTGAGAAGGGGTAAAAGTGGAATTTTTACCGCGCCGGCGTTTCGAGTTTTTCGGGAGTAGTGGTTGTTGTGGGCGTCCGTTTCGAAAAGATTGCAATCATCAGGTTGGAGACCATGAAACGAAAGGATGTTTTCGTTGCGTCTGTTTCGGGTGAGAAGTTGAAAACAATTTCGAAGTAAAGACTATGTTTTACTCCGAAACTGGGGGGCATGTGTTGACGCCAGATTTTGACATGAGTAAAATCGGCGTTAGAAGTGGAAGAAATTAGGAGATGCGGTGAGATATAAGGGCGACGATTGGAAATTGGCCGATTGGTGCTACAGTCAAGGATCGGCCAATTGATGCTACAGTCGAGGATCGGCCGATTGATCCTTGGAGTTCCGCCTCGCCCGACCCCTGAGGCTTGGGATCGGACGCGCCCGACCCTCCAAGGGAGGATCTCCGCCTCGCCCGACCCCTGAGGTTTGGGATCGGACGCGCCCGACCCTCCAAGGGAGGATCTCCGCCTCGCCCGACCCCTGAGGTTTGGGATCGGACGCGCCCGACCCTCCAAAGGAGGGTCTCCGCCTCGTCCGACCTTAGTTCCCAGGGTCGGAATGAGTCTGAGCCCTCGACATGTGGGTCCTGATCGGTTACCCCCTTGCCAAAGAGGTGATCGGCCGATTAGGAGGTTGGAATAGTTGGGCCGATGTGGGCTTAAAAAGGATTATGAAGATGAAGAGGGGGTCAGCCCATGAAGCGCGTGAAAATAGTACGAATCGTACTTGTAAATATTCATTTTCTGTTTAAATTTAGGGATAGAGTTCTAGTCGGATAAGAAGTCGTTTGTACGGGACTATAAATAGCCACCCTTGTAGATCTGTAATCATCAGCAACTCAATACAACAAACTACTATTTCCTCGTACTTACTTTCAAGCAGGCGACTTCGCCAACACTTTTTCTTCTTTTCACGAGTTCGTACGGGTTGGCGGGGCTGCATCAACTTGACCTCCGGCCGATCTTGTAAGTTCCGTTTATTGAGTAAATTCTAAGCTTTAACTTCGGGCGCATCGCTGTCGTTTCGTTTAGATTTATTCATCAGTTATCGATATTTACTAGAATTCTAGGTTTTACTGTTGTTCTAGTTTTATCACCAGTTATCCAGCTAGGAATCAGTAATTTCGGCTTTCCTTGTACTTCGCTATTTAATCTACCTATTTTATGCATAGCCGACTAGATCTGTTCCTAGTGTTGCTATTGTAGCATTGTTTAGATTACTCTAGCAGTTTTCTTTATAAACGTTGCCTGGTAATCGGTTGCATCATAGCCGATTTCTTTATTACTGCAAATCGGCCGATTCGCTGATAACCTTTCTCGAGATCGGAACCTTAGCCGATCGCAACCTCTGGGAACTGACACGTTTATTTCCTTGCCAATCAACAGGTCAGATTGGCTGGCACGCCGCGCGAACCGCACCAGGGCAATCACCCGAACAGGACCTAAGCAGATTCTCCCGGGTCGTGTGTCCGACGCTGGGAATTCGATCAGCTGATTTCTAGCGCCAACAAGTGCGTAAACGACGCTCAGGCAAGACTGATCGGACTGCGAAAAACCTACGCCCCATCGGCTATGGTGCCTTCGCTCATCAGCGCTTACTGACGCGCCCGACCTGCACTCTAAACTTTCCAAACCCAAAAAAACAAGAAAGAGGATCAAAAACTTTTCCGATAAATTATAGAAAAGGCCTCTGCGGCCATCACAAAAACAAGTTCAAAGTTAACTAACATATTTATATTCTGGGGCATCTAAGCCCGATACAGCTAACTCGTCCCTGGGTCTTCCGGCGGAATGGCCTCATCCTCCAGAAGCTTCGCCAGGGCCTCCGCTGGGTTGAGCAGCGATGCGTCGATCTCGTCCAGCTCGGCCTCGGAGTAGCCGGAGGCATACCCCCCGCTCATCCCGACGATGTTGATTTTTGAGTAGTGGGAGCCGAAGACGCCGAAGGCCCACCTCACACCGACGTGAAGCACCTCCCGAGCAATCTCACGGGCCCGCCGGTACGGCCCAAGGACATGAGCCGCCAACGAACTCGTCCCCTCCCCCTGGAGCACGCCAAGGCCGTCGCAGACAACGCGGACCGCGTCCCGCAGGTTGCCATGCTCGGCGCGCTCCGCATCGAGGACCTCTGTCAGCCGGGCAAGTTCGTCTGTGAGGCCCATCCACAAAAATCCGCCAAGTTAGAAACCATCACAACACCACAAAAGCAAAGGGACAGGATAAGCCTTACCCTCAGATTGAGCCTTTAGCTCACGCTCCCGGTCGAGTCCCTGGGCTACGGCGGTCTGAAGCCCCTGCACTCGCACGTGGAGCTGAGTGACCTCCTCCTCGAGCTTGGCTGCTATCTTCTCGGCCTCAGCCTTCTGGATTGCCTCGGAGTCCTGCTCCTGCCAAGCCTTCTGCCATTCGCGCCGGATATGCTCGACGGTTTTTTGAAGGGCCTCATAGTCCCCCTTCAGCCGCGCGAGCTCCTCGGCAACGTAGCGGGCTTTCTCGGCAGCAGTCTGGAACTCCTCGAGATCAAGGTGAGCCTTCTCGACAACGGCCTAGAATTTGTCCTCCGCTCGCCGCGCGTCCTCCTGCGCCGCCTACTCACGCCTGCGCAGGTCGGTGATGACCTGGTGAGCGGCAGCAACCTGCGATGTCAGCTCCCCTGTCCGCTGTCTGTCTGCGGAGAAGCGTTCCCAGAGCCCCCGCTCGAGTCGGAGGAAATCGGACTTCCCCCAGCTGCATTCCTGGAGGGCCTACAAAACAAATTATGCTTATCAAAGGAGAGGTGAGAGGAAAACAACCACCGGGGAGAACACCGTACCTAGCCACCGGGGAGGACGATACCGTCCAACTCCCCCATCGTGGAGGACAGGGCAGCGCGGACATTTGCAAGCCCGCCCTGCACCGCCTGCCACTTACCCCACTCCCCGGCGTCGTCAAGCATGAAGAGGGGTCTCTGTGGATCCTCACGGGACATCCAGCGCAGCGTAGGCCCAGCCCACGCTTTGGGAACGGCATTAACCGGGACAAGGGTGGAGGCCGCTCCGGTCGACCCCGGCGCCGCCGTCCCCGCCGCCGGGGTAGGTGCCACCGCCCCTCATGCTGCCGGCCTCGCCGACGGCCCCGGCACATGCGCCGCCGTCTCTGTCGAAGTCGCCGCGGCCACCGTCGACGCCGACGCGCATCCCGCTCCATCCGCCACCGCCATCGTCTCCGTCACGGCTGTTGGAGCGGGCATTCCCGTTCCCACCGCTGCCGCGGCCTTCGTCGCGGCCGCCGAAGCAGGCGTCCCCACCTCCGTCGTGGCCGCCGGGGCAGGCACCCCCGCCTTTGCCGCCGTCGCCGCCTTCGTCGCGGCTGCTGGGGCACGTACCCCCGCCTCCACCGCCGCTGCTATCCCCGTCATGGACGCGGGGGTGGACTTTCCCTCCTCCGTCACCACCTCCATCTCCATCGCAGTCACTGGGGCAACTGCCCCCATCTCCGCTATCGCCGTCGGAGCCGCAGGCTCCTCCTCCGCCTTGTCATCGAGGTCTATCACCTCGCCAGGCAGAGGGACCCCAGCGGCAACACCTTGTTTTGCAGGGGCAGCCGCGGAGGCAGAAGGCGGAGCAGGGGTCGGACCCTGCTCGTGCTCAGCTGCGACGCCCTCCCTCTGGTTGCCGCCGTAGAGGCCGCCTCTGCGGTGGGTTCCGCAGTCTCCCCGGCGACACCGCCGCTCACCCCCGGCGGGGTCGCGGCTCGCCTCGCGGAGCCGGACGACACCCGTAGCGCCTTCTTCGGCGCCAGCGGCGGGACGAAGTCCCGAGGGGCGGCACTATGAAACAACAAACAACATCATCAAATACAGCTCGATGGCGGGGAAGGAATAAGATGCGCGAGGAATTTCCACTTAGACTCCCTCAGCACGAGGACGGCGGGCGCGTTTCGCCTCCGAGCTCGACGCCGACCCCGGGGCTTTTGGCAGCGGCCGCTTGCTGCTACTCCTCTGCTCATGGGACACAGGAAGAGGGTCAGGGGTCGGCTCTGTTGACTCCCGAGGTGCGCCCCACGCCGACCCCTAGGGCGCGGCCCTAGAGCCTTGTGGGGGCGGGTCCTGGGCGGGCGGTCCGCTCAGCTTGTCCGCTGCGGCCGGTTTGGGGTGCTACTCTCGGATGACGAGCGCGTCCGGCTGGGTGGTCAGAATGAACTCCTCCTCCTCCTCCTCCTCCTCGTCTTTCTTGTCTTCCTCCTCATCATCGTCGTTGTCGTTGTCCGACACGAAATTGCCCCACCGCCGCTGTTGGAACTCCTTGGTGGCCTTCTTTTTCTTCCTCTCCGTCTCTTTGTCGTTGTGCCTCTTCTGCTTCTCGGCGAGGAGGCGGTTCTGCTACCGCCGTTCAGCATCCTCTGGCACCGGCGGGTGTGAGCCACGACCCTGGACATGTGGCCTGGCAGACACGAAAACTCCGCGTCGGATCGATGAGCCAAGAAACGTAGGAAAAAAGAATGAGAGCGCAAAGTCCTCACCAGCTCGATGAAATTCTCGTCCGGGTGCATTGGAGGATGACCAGGCACCGGGTAATCGGCGTCCTTATCGTCCAGCACCTCCCGAACTTGCTGCCAGATCTCGCTGTCGGCAAGCGCGCCCGTCGCAAGGATGGTGCCTTTGGTCGGCGCGCCGGGAACCATATCGGCGAGCGAGCGAACCCGGAGCATCAGCGGCGCCACCCTCCGAGCGTGGTACGCCCCGATAACTCCGACCCCAGTCAGACCTTTTCCCTTCAGGTACTCGATGGCCTGAAGCAAATCAGTGATCTGCTTCTTCTCCTTCTCTACCGGGCCATACAACCACAGCTCCGGTGCCGCTTCGATGACGCGGCCGGTGAACACCGGCAAGGGGGAGTTAGAGTAGTTCTTCACATAGAACCACTGCTAATGCCACCCCTTGTGGGATGTCGTGGTCTTCATCGCCATATATTCCTTGGTGCGGTTCTGGTGAAGATGGATAGCGGCGCACCCAATCAGCACCGGGGTCGTCCGCTGCTGGCTCCCCTTCCTCTCGGTCCTCTAGTACAAGCTGACCACGAAGAAGTACTTCCAGAGCGAGAAGTTGGGCTCAATGCCCAGGAACCCCTTGCAAAGCACGACAAACGCCGTGATGTGTTGGATCCTGTTGGGATTAAGGTACTGCAGCTCAAGCCCGTAGTAGTGCAGCAGTCCAGGGAAGAAGCAGCTCGGCGGGGTCGCGAACCCCCTCTTGTGGAAGTGGGCGAATGAAACGACGTAGCCGGCAGGCGGACTCGGCACCTCTTCACTCTCGGGTAACCGCCATTCACCCCTCTCGGTCCTCTCGCAGAGGAGGCCTTTCCTCATGAGGCTGTCGGTGCGCGAGGTACCGAAGCTTGAGCACGTCCAGGACTCCATCGCGAAGGGGAGAAGGCACCGACGGCAGAGGGTGAGGAAAGCAGCAGCGCTAGGCGGAGGAAGGCGAACGGCGCGCAAGAAGGCAAAGGGTGCGCGAGAAGGCGAAAAGATTTTGGAGCAGTTGCGGGCGGAACCGGCGAGTCAGACCCCCCCGTCTTATAGGTGAGCGCGTCGGAAGCGAAAGGGACGGTCTTGTCGCAGTTAATGCAGCGCCCAGTACGCCCCATCATGCTCGCTTTTCTCGGAATCCGTGCGCACGATCTGCTGCAGGAAGAAATCTCCGCCTCCCTCGCTTCGTGGGCCGGCGCCTTCCACCACTTCGCCTCCCAGAAAACGCACGCGCACAACCTCCTCCACAACCGGCCCAAGGCCCACCAATAGCTAAAAAAGGAATACGGGACTGAAAACGCCCCTACGGCCCATTACGGTCCAGGGGTTCAAAGGTTGGCCCACTAAGGGTTCAACAACCGCCCCAGGCTAACCCCAAGCGAGGGGTGAGAAGGGACGGGTCCGCTAGCGGCCATCACCCGGGCGCACGATAGCCTAGGGCGTCCCGACCTCATGTTCGAGTCCGGACTGGAATCAAAGTTCATGGTTTTTCCCCGAAGAAAGGCAACGAGCCCTCGAATCCGATCGAACGGACTCGGGAACTATATGATTTGGCTGGCCAGAATCTAGGGTACGCCACCAGCTTGGCACGAGCCGGACCCCCCGGAATGGGGACCGGGATCCCACTCGAATCGACCCGTTTGAAGCTCAATGAGCACCACGGTTTGTCCAGCGAGGATAGCGTGGCACGGCTCACCCCCTCCGTCTCAGCGAACGGACGCTTGAGGGGCAACGTTCAAAAGCCGATCTAGCCTCCCGACCGGTCTCCTGCAACGCGCGGGGGCTCGGGGGCTAGCATCGCAACCAATGACCACACGAATGGTCGTGACTTGAGGTCTCCAGGCGGGAAGCGCCCTATGGAACAATAAGAAATCCTCCCGTATCAAGTCATCCACAGGACACCTCGCCTGATCAATCTCCCCGGTCAAGCCGAGCAAACAACACTCCCTATCCTGTATTAACTGCAGCTCGCATGACGAGTTGAGATCCCCGACGAACAACGAAAGCAGCCTCTGGAGGAGCATCCTCGCTCCACCACAGGCTCGGGGGCTACTGTTGGGGGGAAATATTAACGACCTCCTAATGCCCCTTAAAACAACAATCATGAAGGCCCAGGCCCACCTGTGATGATGACAATTGCCGCCAGCCTAGTATGGGCAGGGAACATCCCGCTCCGTCTCGCCCGACCTAGGACCCTGGGGTCAAACACTCCCGACCCCTCAATGGCAAAACTCCGCCTCGACCAACCCACGGTCCTAGGGTCGGATGCGCCCGACCTCTCGCGGCAAGGTTCCGCCTCGCCCGACCCCGGGCGTAGGGGGTCGGACTCATCCGAGCCCACAAGACAAGGGTCCGCCTTGGGCGCAGACCGGTAGATGAGTGTGTCGATCTCGTGAGCCTCTGACTAATCTTGCCATAAATGTGCCGCGGCTCTCGCACGCAGAAAGGTGCCCGCGCCCCTCGACGTGACCACCACAAGTACCCGGGCAGAATATTGTAGCCACGACCACACAGGCTACAGTGGCCGCGGCTCCCCCTGATTCGCCATAGGGCACTCATGGCATGCGCCGCCCAGCACAGGAGGGAGCTCCGCCCGTTCTCGCACCCCGTGTACCTGGCGATAGGGACGCGACATCCGTGTCCCGCGGACCATAAGCAGGACAACAGGGGTCAGCCGTCTCCCCCAACGTGCACAGTTGCCATGACCGAACACCATCATCATGCTTGGCGGCAGCGGTCCCCAGGAAGATCGTCGACAGGATCCAAAGATAGCCGCCCTCCTCCGATGGACGCGCTGACAGGAGCTGAAGGCTGGAGCAGGAGGCGGCAACCCGGGGACTTGGTCCTTCTCCTTGTATTTACTTTACTTAGCTTATCTCTTTTACTTCTCCACACACCCGATTCACCTGTGACCCTGAGCCCTCCTTGCGGAGAACCAGGGCCCCGATACCGGGAGGACGCTCAAGCCAACAGCCCACACACTCACCTCTAGAGCATCAGTGCACACCCAAAAGACTTGGGACCGGCTCCCTCTCTCGCCCGTTTGTACCCCCTACTACAGAACTTGCGTGAGTAACACGAGCTACTCCTCATACTGGACGTAGGCTAGAGCATACAATAAAAAGGTCAAGGCGAAGACATTTTAGGTAGGAGATCTGGTTTGGAAGACAATCCTACCTATAGGAACCAAGAGTAATAAGTTTGGAAAGTGGTCTTCGAGTTGGGAAGGGCCATATAAAATTACAAGTGTGCTTCGCGGGAATTCCTATATGGTGAAGACATTACATGGATTTTAGCTACCTAGAGCTCTGAATGGGAGGTACCTGAAAAGGTACCATCCTAGTGTTTGGCAAGACACTTGAAGCAATATGACCGATATTTTGAAATATCGACCTTAGAACAAATGGCCGGTGGAATCCATCACCCTTAGGCTTATTTTATTTCTTGTTACGCAAGCTTTACCAAGAAACAGGGGAGCATATGTTGGAGCCAAAAAAGTGGCAGCAATGCCAACCAGGCTGGACCAGCCGGTCAGACCGCTCTCTATGGGTGGTCTGACCGGTCTCGAGTGGTTAGAGGAGTCGGAGCAGTCGCTGGCGTGGTCGGCGCGGTCGCTGGTGCAGTCAAACCGGTCATCCCAAGTCCGAGATGAATCTTGGAGTCCTGGCCGAATTGGAGTTGAAACAGGACTTTCTTACAGGAAAAGACCTCCCACCCTATAAATATAAAGGGCCCTAGCCGATTGAGGGGCATCACCTAATCGACAAAAATATCTTTTACACTTTTTATCTCCAAACCCTAGCTTTTCCAACCCCTTTGCTTTCCTCCTTTGTCTCGACGACGGTTGAGGACGTTCTGAATGACCTGCTGATCTCAAAGCAACCCTAGGTTCTCCATGCCCGACGAGGTCCCTCCCGAGGTGGTGGACGTAGGTTTTCGTGGTGTCCCTGCGAGGACCAGCCTGACCCCTGACCGGTCTGACCGGCCAGGTGCAAGAGCTTCGACGAGGTGGTTTCCTGATCTACGCGCGAGCTAGAGTACTCGTGTGTTGGCTAGAAAAAGCGTCAACACAAAAGACACAACGCATGTGTGATTCTCAGTAAGGTAGAGTCAGCTAGCAACAGGAACAGAGAACCTAATTGGTAGGAACAGAGCTCTATCACTCACTGTCACGGGACTGACACAAAATGCAAAAGGTTTCTAGCAACTGTTGTGGTTTTATTCCCACCCTTCTGCATATGAAATCCACGTTAACAGAGCATTAAACTACGTTGGTGCTGTTGCACCATGACCACTCTGTATGTTTTTTTCAAGAATTTTTATGGTAAGTTGCGGTTTCATCGTACCTAAAACTATACGAGGTTTAGTGATAGACGGAGGGGTGTTTGGATTTTTAGTTCGGACTAAAATTCATATCACATCGAATATTCGAAGGCTAATAAGGAGGACTAAACATGAACTAATTATAAACTAATTACACAGATGGAGATTATTTCATAAGACGAATCTATTAAGCCTAATTAGTCCATCATTAGCACATGTTTACCGTAGCATCACATTGTCAAATTATGGACTAATTAGGCTTAATAGATTCGTCTCGCAATTTAGTCTCCATATGTGCAATTGGTTTTGTAATTAGTCTATATTTAATACTTCTAATTAGTTTCTATACATTCGGTGATAAACAAATACCGCCTAATAGTAGTAGCACTCCTGTCGTTACTCGTTAGTCACATGGACAAAAATGACCCAAATATATTTCTGACAGGCCAGCTAGACTAACAAGAATTATAGCAGACAAAAGGAATAAAACGATTCTTTTTGTACACGCTCTTGTTCAAGTTCCTTTATCTTTTGACTCTGTAAGAGGTTCTATTTCCCTTGCAAACATGTTCAATACATGTGCCCTATATATTTCATAAATCCGAACAATGCGAAGAAGCAAGGTACGATGGGGATTTTCTTCTATCCTTTCATGTATGGTATATGCTCTTCTTGCCCTCATCACACCTAGCCAAAAAAAAATGTAAAAAAGCTGCTCGTGCTAAAATAACAGTAACAATTATAATGAAAATACAGTTGTCAGGCTTGTTGAAAGCTGAAGAAATCGCTTGGATGAGAATGACGTTGAAGCACCGAGTGAGATGATAGGGCCGGGTTGCACACGTAGCACCAAGCGGTCCAAGTCATAACCGAATAAGCATTTGGCAACGGCCACGTTTTTGCAAGTTATTGCGTTGTCCCTGTCCTTTTGGCCGAGGTTTATTTCATCCCAAGTGGCAGTAGAATCGCTCCTGTCACTTTACCACAGAGGCTCGACTACGGTCATTGGAGGATTTGTAGGGGGAAAAAACCGAAAGGATTACTACAGTATCTTTTTACATCCTCCGAACTGCAATTACAGGAACTCAATCGAAATGAATAAGAAATACAGTAGGTAACAAAGGAACGCCCTTTGGAATCTTCAAGAGCGAACATGCACACATGATTCCGGGCAGCTTCCTTCGAGATGCCTCTCTCCGACGTTTTGGCTCATATTCCTATCCTCTCTTCTACTCCCTCCGTTCCAAATTATAAGTCATTCCAACTTTCTTGGAGAGTCAAAGCATCTCAAGTTTGATCAAATTTATACAATAAAGTGCTAACATTCATGATATCAAATAGGTACCGTTATTGATTTTCAAATTTCGTTGCTTATGCGAAGGAGTTACATGGCCGGTGTGATTTTCGTCAGTAAACAAAACAAATGCAAGAAAGCAACCATCTGAGAAGAGACCGGAACCATGGTCAGTATTAACTGGTTGTTGTCCTTAGCTATCCTGTTATTGGAGGCAAGATTTTACCTTTACGCTGTTGCATGTGAACGAATATATTTGTGCCGTTTCGCTCCTAGTTTGAAGATTCCGGCCGGCTGGAACTGTGACACGTTCACCTCTCTCGTAAAGCGCTCGTGCCGAAATAGCTGAGACGATGATCAAGGTACAGTTGGGCTTCCTGAAAGCTGCAATGATCGCTTTCATAAGAATGGTGTTGAAGCACTGAGTTGAGCACCTGCTTATGCAAAAGGCTGAACACGTAGCCAAGCTGAATTTGGTGGGTAAAATTTAGCTGACTTTGACGACCAAATTGAATTAGCAGGTGGCCATTTTTTACTTGTTTAGCCTTCGAGCACATGCACCGAAGTACCAAACCGAACATATCGTTGGCAATTGGCATGACCGTTTTGCTGGAAGATCATTGCGCTGTTGCTGTACTTTTTCTTTTTTTTTAAGTGTCGCTGTGCTATTAGCCTATTACTTTGGTCGAGGTACCGTATCACCCCCCCAAAATGGTTCTCAAAATATTTTGCATGCAAACCATGACTACTACCGGAAGAAAGACACAGATGATTTCCTTTTTTCATCCTGCTCTAATATTTTTCTTTCATGAAATCTGGGATTAATAGTTGGACTAGGTTAACGCGCGACCCTATCTTGTGCCGCCATGTGTCCCTCAATCAGCAATAGTAGCAATACGCGGGTGTGGCATGCAATAGATTGAATATGTCACTTCGGAGTGACAACGGTGATAACATCGGCAAGCAAAATAGTTATATTTTCTTCAAACGAGCATTACTCTCTCATCAAGCATTGATTTTCAAATCCGTTTACACCTTTTTATTTCTTACAATAAGATCCACAAAACAAGATCCATATTAATATATTTTGAAGTCATTTTATACTTAGTGTCAACTTATGTTGATACAATGCACTAACTTATATACTAACTATGTAGCAACTTATATGGTATTTTTGGATAACTGATTCTGTTATATGTCTAGTAGAAAATCATGCATGGACATGTAGCTATTTATTTCATACAATGTAATAACTTGTATATCTACTACTACACCTTTAACTTTTATAGGAATTCATATCAACTTATTATTGTCAAATTACTTAGAAAATTTGTGACAACTTTTATATTGTTGCAACTTATGTAGAAATAATGCAATAACTTGTGATAATATACTAATTTATGTGGAGACAATACAACAACTTACGTAGATACTTCAAGTAGGCAACAACGTCATGCAAAATCTCTTTTGTAGAGATTTATGTATATAATTTATAGGTAAGTCACTCGATAAGTTGTCACACAAGCTACTATGCATTCGATATAAATTGCTAGCGCATAATTTTTTTCTTGAACTATATGCATCATGGATCTAGTTTTGTAGAGCTCATCGTGAATAAGCCAGTGGTATGAATAAGCCAGTGGTATAGATGAAGTTGAAAACAGGCAATTTAGAATAAAGTTATCATATTTTAAAGAGGTCAAATGAACAAAAAATCACGTGAACCAGCGGACTTTAGTTTTCTCCTTTGGAGGCTGTAGTAGGTCATGCGTGCTATCATCCTAACTACCAGCCACAAACTAATTCACCTAATATTTAAATAGGCGTTGCTAGCGCCCGGACGTTTTTCCCATCGGACGCTCCGTTGGTCCATCGCAACATCAAAAAATAATGTCTGCAACATAGAAAATAAACATTTGCAACATAGAAAATCGATGTTTGCAACATCAAAAAAACATGTTGAAAAAAATTTATTAGCCATCTGTTGATGATGAGGAAAAAAAATCCGCCGCAACATCTGTTTTGTGTTGCATGGAATATTCAAATCTCTCATTGAAAATGCAACATCCAAAGTAAACACTTGCAACATATGTGTGAAACATATGCAACATTACAACATCTAGATCTACTTTGCAACATCCACATGAAATACTTGCAATATTCTTTTGAAACACTTGTAACATACGCTTGCAAATGCAGCAAATCCTGGCAGGAGGAGTACTGCACAGCGGGATCCGACGCTAGGAAATGATGGAGGAGGAGGAGGATGGCAGCAACCGGCGCGGCTTGCCCCTGGCCACGGGGGAGCGGCGCTCAGCACCCTTCCAAATGGAGCTCCTTAGGTGGCCAAGCCCATTGCTGCCGCCGCCCTCGCGCACCCCCTCTGAGCTCTCCGGAGCACCGCCACCCGCGCGCCGCCCTCCCGGCAGCTCGCTGGAGCGCCGCCGCCCTCGCGCTGCCTCCGCGCGCCTCCGAGCTCGCGGGAGCGCCGCCGCGTGCCGCCCTCCTGGCAGCTAGCGGGAGCGCCACCGCTCTCCAATTCTCCATGGCGGGGGAGGGAGAGAGAGATGAACGAGTGGTAGATAGGATGGGATCAGGGGGATGCGGTGGTGGATAGATAAGCCAAACGTCCTACAGTACCCGCGTCCGATTTTTTCACCGGACATCCTACCATTACCGTATTTATATCTCTTACGTGAGCCCATCACATTAGTAGCAGGCCGCAGGCCGCCAGCGGTCGCACGTTCATAGTCAAGCGCGACCCGACACAATAGATAAGCCAGACGTCCTGCAGGATCCGCGTCCAATTTTTCACCGGACATCCTACCATTACCGTATTTATATCTCTTACGTGAGCCCATCACATTAGTAGCAGGCCGCGGGCTGCCAACGGTCGCATGTTCATAGTCAAGCGCGACCCGACACGATTTAGATTTATCCTTAATAGTTCGGTTCATCCAAACAATAAGAAACGCCATTCAAAATGAATAACAAAGAAACGGCCTCTGGGATCTGCAAGAGGTAGCATGCACGAACGATTCCTGTGGCGTACTTTGATATACCTCTCCGATCTTTATGACTTGAAGTGAAGATCCGGCAAACGTGTTAAACATTTCAGTAGCCACCGAAAACTCGTTGCATGTTACTTTCAAATCTTTCAGAAGCATAATTAAATCTGTCAGAATTATATCGAAAGCGTGATTTTTTTCAGCAGAAAACAATTTTGACAACGCCTCGAAGTGCCTTTCTACATCAACCGAGCAGGCGACTTGCCACATTAGTCAGATTAACTGGTGAGGTGAGGTCACGGCACATTATAGGCCCTAATACCAGCGTATCACAAAATACAAATCAAACTATGTTTCACGTGTCAAGATTTGGACGGAGAAATCATCGACACAACACACTACTGTTAAGCCAGAGTCGAGCATAGCAAGAACATGTCACCAAAGCATCACCAACAGTAAAAATCTGAAACAAATATACCTTCGTACATTAGCAAAAACTCGCCAATGGTTCACTGTGCGCGTGGATCAGGCCCGAACAAGGCATCATGTGCAACAAAGCCATATGACCTAGCAGACAATGTTGTGTGATCTCACATCACTGCTGAGGAGGAACAAGTGGGGGCAAATCCAAAGGATTATTACAGAACAGGTTACATCACATCTGACTATCTTGTGTTCCCAAAAAAGGAGTAGCTACTTCTAAGGGATGCTACTGTTCGTTCCCTTCCAACTCACTTCTTGACCTCCTCGTACTCCGCCTCCGGAGCCTGATCGCCACCACTCTGAGGTCCAGATCCCGACTGCGATCCGCCTGAGCCACCGCCAGACATGTGCTGCCCGATCTTTGAGACAGCCTTGTTGGCAGCCTCAAGCTTGGCCTTGATCTTCTCAATGTCGTCTGAGGCCATCTCCTGGCGGAGGTCAGCGATGGCTGCCTCGATCTCAGATGCAACCTCTGCTGGGATCTTGTCCCTGTACTCTCCTAGACTCTTCTCGATGCTGTAGATAGTTGTGTCTGCGTTGTTCCTGATGTCGATGAGGGCTTTCCTCTCCTGATCCTTCTGGGCATGCAGCTCAGCTTCTTGGACCATCTTCTGGATGTCAGCCTCAGACAGCCCACCAGAGGATCGGATGGTGATATTCTGCTCCTTTCCAGTGGCCTTATCTTTGGCAGAGACGGTCACGATACCATTGGCATCGATGTCAAATGTGACCTCAATCTGAGGCAGGCCTCTTGGCGCCGGTGGAATGCCCACAAGATCAAATTCACCAAGAAGCTTGTTGTCTGCAGCCATCTCACGCTCACCTTGCAATACACGGATACCTACTTGGGTCTGATTGTCAGCAGCAGTTGAGAACACCTGGAAAACCAGAGCCAAAGATTAGAACAGAGTAACCAGGGAGTTTGGGGGGGGGGGGGGGGGGGGGGTGACATACTTGGGCTACCTACGAGAACACCACTAAAGCAAGTGACAACCAATGAGTTGCAGGAGATAAGATCAAAAGGCTCATAATACACTTCGTAAAGATGACAATGCAAATAGTCAGCATGAGGCTATATCAGAAACTATGAGAGAATTGTATTGCAACTTGTGACTATTCCCAATCGACGCGTGAGATAGATTTTCACAAATGTTTTAATTAAAGGCTCGTCAGGTTAAATGAGGTATTCCCAACAAGATAAAGCTGCATCCTCAGAGGGATTAATCATATTTACCCCTAACAAAGAGCAGAGATATCATAACTCACCTGGCTTTTCTTTGTGGGAATTGTGGTGTTCCTGTTGATCAATCTGGTGAAGATACCACCGAGTGTCTCAATACCAAGTGACAGGGGAGTAACATCAAGGAGAAGAAGCTCCTTAACATCTCCACGGAGAATGCCACCCTGAATGGCAGCACCCATTGCCACAGCTTCATCTGGGTTGACTCCTTTGCTTGGGCTCTTTCCAAAAATTTCAGATACCACCTCCTGTACCTTTGGAACCCTAGTCATTCCACCAACAAGAAGCACTTCATCCACCTCCTTAGTAGATATTCCAGCATCCTTCAAGCAGTTCTTGCATGGGTCTCTAGTCCTCTCAATCAGATTGTGCACAAGAGATTCAAACTTTGACCTTGTCAGCGTGATGTTCAAATGCTTTGCTCCGGAAGAATCAGCTGTTATGAATGGTAGATTGATCTCAGTCTGAGAAGTCGATGAAAGTTCAACCTTTGCCTTCTCAGCAGCTTCACGGAGCCTCTGCAGGGCCAACCTATCCTTTGACAGATCAATGCCCTCAGTTTTCTTGAAATCACTCACCAAGAATTCCAATAGAGTGTTATCAAAATCTTCACCACCCAAGAAGGTATCACCATTTGTTGCTTTGACCTGAGTGACAATACATAAAATAGGATCAGAAAAAGAATGCATTTCAGAAAATGTTTTCCAGAACAAGGTGAGTTGAAAGTTAAGAAGATATACCTCAAAAACTCCATTTGAGATCTCCAGAATAGAGATATCAAAAGTTCCTCCTCCAAGATCAAAGACTGCTATCAAACCCTCCTTGTTGTTCATTCCATAAGACAGAGCAGCTGCTGTTGGTTCATTGATGATCCTCTCAACATCAAGGCCCGCAATGCGGCCAGCATCCTTTGTGGCCTGACGCTGAGCATCATTGAAATAAGCTGGAACAGTAATCACTGCCTTCGAGACAGATTTGCCAAGGTAAGATTCAGCTGTCTCCTTCATCTTGGTCAGCACAAATGCACCGACCTGACTTGGTGAGTATTGCTTTCCATCTGTTGTTTCAACCCAAGCATCACCATTTGGAGCCTTCACGATTTTGTACGGCACCATCTTCATCTCTTTCTGTGTCTGTGGATCATCAAAGCGGCGCCCAATCAACCGCTTTGTTCCAAAGAAGGTATTCTGCGGATTGGTTACAGCCTGTCGCTTGGCCGGAGTTCCAACAAGCCTTTCACCCTTCTGAGTAAATGCAACAACAGATGGTGTTGTTCGCGCACCTTCAGCATTCTCAATAACTTTTGGGTTCTGCAGTAATTAATTACTCAGTTTTAGTAAACAGCAAATGAGAGAAACAAAATCATGACAGGGAAAATTCTTAGGAGTAGCTGACCTTTCCCTCCATAACAGCAACACATGAGTTAGTTGTTCCCAAATCAATTCCAATAACCTCACTTCCAGCTGCTTTTGCACTGAAAACAGATTATCCGGAATTAGCATTACTACAATAAGTAAGATGTGTAGAATTAAGACAAGAGATCATTGTTACCTGAAAGGTCTTGCAAAACTGCCCCATTTTGAGCATATGTTGGCAGCATATGTTGACTGTAAGCTGGCACCCAGCTGAAACGAGCACAAGCACAACAGTAAGAGCTCAGCTACAAGCTACGAGACAAATAGTACTGTCTACAAATCATTCAAGGCTCCTTTGTTACAATCTTAGCTAGACCGACTGAATAGATCAAACAAAACAGATAAAGAATACAGCCACTGCACACACAGCCCTGACTGGTCATTGCGCAATGACATTTTATTCATGGTTACTTAGCTCCATATCAGTAAAAAGATAATTGCCACTGCTAATGTAAAACATCGTGTGTGCATGGAAGCAATCTACAATCTTTAAAAGGCGACAGGTCCATGAATAAAGAAACTCAGTAAGTAATTCCTTGTAGACCCAATAATTTACACACAACGTTCTCTCTCACAAATCGTGAGACTCAGAGACCACTGCTTCCACCACAGGAGTACGCTAACCATCCAGAACTCAACTAATCAGCTAATACCCTCTAGCACATCGAATCTGCAAGCACTAATCTATCATTCTAGCGTCAAATCCACAACCACGTGAAATCCCACCAAATCTGCAATCAATCGTCCACCACCACCCATTCCTCCTCGCGGATCAACAACAAACCCCTAGATTACCAACCACAGGACTACTACACCAAACACATCACAATTGGAGGAAGCTAGAGAGGAAGGGGCCTTACAGATCCGAGAGGGGACGCGAGCTCCCGCCGTCTCGCGGCGCGGAGGAGCAGCGACGCCGCCATGGATAGCCTGGTCCCGGGCGTAGGCGAGGAGGGTTTCGGCTGTGCGCTGCGGCCGCTGCTGCTGCTGCTGCTCGCGAGACGGCGGCGAGGGTTTTGGGAGGGGATGCTTCGGGAGGCGGCGCGGGGGGAAGGGGGTTGGGGGCCTGGGGCGAGGTGGCTCGTGGTGGGCTTTATGAGATCGTGGCCGCTGCGGGCAAATGGGTGACTGAGCGGTGGGCCGCCACGTCGGGCGGGTGCGATCGAGCAGCACGGCGCCGCGGCGACGGAAGGCTGTAGAAACCTCTGGACCCGCGAGGCCGCGAGAACCAGGAGGTTCTCCGAGGGTTTTCTTTCCTTTTCCCCAAGGCGCAGTGACCAGTGAGTGGTAGGTTTCTCGAGGATGGGCCAAGGAGTGAGCTCTTTTCAGTTTCGGATGGGTTTGCCAGGCCAGTTTTGTTGCCAAGGCCCTAAACGTTCGGTCAGATGGGCTAAAATGGGCCAGTTAAATTGTACTCCCTCCTTCCCGTCGCAGGATATAGCTATGATTAGTTTTTTTAATTTTGACCAATATTTTTTTAATTTTGACCAATAATATCTCTAATTTACTTCAAATAAAAAAAATACATATTATAATAGTTGATTTCATGATAAATCTAACATCATTTTTATGTTATTAGTCTTCATGATTATTTTACTATTCGTAGTCAAAACTGAAAAGGTTTGACTTTGAAACATAGCTACATTAGGGGATAGAGGGAGCAGTATATTTTTCGGCAGTGTTTTTTTGCAAAATTTTGCAACAGTGTTTTTTTGCTTCATTCTTCAACTCCTTCGCCTCTTTTTGGCATGTGGAGAGTACCACGCGATACAGGCGGAAGTTCATTTCTTGAACTCTTTTTTTCTGCAAACAACGGTTGAATCCTCCCGCACCTAATAAGCCACACCCATACATGACGTTTTATGTATTGTTTACCGATGGTTGGTTTACGGAGTAGGACTGTGAGAGTACAAAAGGAAGACAACGACGTCAACTCGCAGCTGCTCTGCAACTAGCAATAGGCAATGGGAACGTAGCAGGTGCAGCTTTGAAAATTCTGAATCTAAGACTATAAGATGCTAATTCAATGAATAGGGTTAGAGATGGGGTTAATTTACACTTTTAATCGTCTGCCGGCCAGTAATGCAAATTAGTTTTTTTCGAATCCCCTACCCCTTCCATCCAGAGACGTCGCCGCCGCCCCTGAGAGGCGATTCGTTGCCGCCCATGGCGATCCACTCCGCCGGCCTGGTGAGGGCGCCGGCGCCTGCGATTCATCAGCAACGCTGAATCTAAAAGGGTTTTCTGAATTCTGATTCCAATGCGGGGGGCGAGCGTGGGGACCTGATCTACCGGCACATGTCATTCCCGGGCAAGTTCTCGCCAGAGTACCTCCTGGACTGCCTGGAGATCTCTTCGAAGCACGAGGCCCTGGAGGCGGCGATGCACGTGTGGCGGCGGAAGGCGAGTCAGAGCCACTCGAGGTCCCCATGGAGCGCCGTCAAGGACCTCGTGGAGTCCGACAAGAACGTGATGCTGGCGAGCTGCGCCAAGGACGTCCTGCTCTGCCTCAAGCAGCGGCCTCTCCCAGACCACGCTTGACGCCAGCAAGATCCAGTACAACAAGGTGAGTGAGCAACTTCAACTGAAGCATGAGCATCTCAATGCAGCAGCAGCATCTGCATCTGGAGTTTCTTACGAAGCTTCTGATATGAATGGATCTTGCAGGATGTTGGGCAAGCGATCCCGGAGAGCTACTCGAGGGTGCTGGAGAGCCTGGCAGAGCGGATCGCCTTCCTCACCAGGCTGGCGGAGCAGAGCGGATCGCCACAGGTGGTAGCGAATTGCCTCTCAAGGGCGGCGGCGGCATCTACGGGGCAAGGGGTTTGGAAAAAACTAATTTGCATTGCTGGCCGACGGACGCTTAAGTGCAAATTAACCCATTTCTAACCTTATCTATTGGATTAGCATCTTATGATCTTAATTTAGAGTTTTCAAGGTTATATAGGATAGTTTCCACCGGATACGTTCCCATAGGCAATAGCATGGATGGTAAGTGAGCAGTTCGGAAGTCTTTCTATGCACTGCTTGCTGACATACACTTCGCACTCTTTTCCCTTTTGGCAGTTCTTTAAAATACTTATTATTATTTTTAAAAGAAAATTCTCTTAAAAATACTTATTATTATTTGTCAAAGGAAATTCCTATGCCGTGGTCACCGTTGTATAACTAGGCACACAGCCGATGAAAACTTTGCTGCTTGGAGCCTTGGACTCACGTGAAAGAGCAACAGAGCAAGGGGGTTCGCTTGCCTGATGTGCGTCAGTGCGTGTCGGTGCCGGTCGTGCAGAAGAGCCGGACGTCTAGCCCAACTCTCAATAATTAAAAAAAAACAAACCAAATTGTGAGCAACGTGATGAAAGCATGATGAGTTGGCACTATCATGTGTCCTGATTTATTAGTAGGTTGTTCTGATTGCTCAACGGCACAACCACTCTCAACTTGAGCCAGCCACACGCTTCACAATTTGAGAACCTGCAAAATACGAGACAATTGATATTAGGAACTGAAATGGAATTAGTTGATTAACAATGTGACTCAGAAGAAGGAGATTGTGCACTGCGAGGTGGCATTTCTAGATCATTTCACATTTGTATACATCTAAATTTAGGGACAGCAGTTGGATATGCAGGTGCCAAAGCACATAATAACCGTATAGAGACTTAGTCTTTCCAGCCCCCGCGTCGCTCCCGCGCGGGTAACTCGGGCGACAGCCCCGTTACTAGCTGCCGCCACCTTCTTCCCCGTCCTCACGGCCACCGCCACCTTCTTCCCTGTAGGAAGCCCTCGCGACTTGCCAGGACGGTAGCGGCGAGGCCAATTGAGCAGCTACAGCCGCTCGCGCTCAGATCTGCGCGGGGGACGAGGCCTGTCGTACATACATCTTTGGATCCAACTCTCATTAATTAAAAAAAACAAATCAAATTGTGAGCAACGTGATGAAAGCCTGATGAGTTGGCACTGTGTACTGATTTATTAGTAGGTTGTTCTGATTGCTCAACGGCTCAACCACTCCCAACTTGGGCCAGCCACACGCTTCACAATTTGAGAACCTAAAAAATACGAGACAGTTGATATTAGGAACTGAAATGGAATTAGTTGATCAACAATGTGACTCAGAAGAACGAGATTGTGCACTACAAGGTGGCATTTCTAGATCATTTCACACTTGTATACATGGATAGCAGTTGGACATGTAGGTGCCAAAGCACACAACAGCCGCATAGAGACTCGGTTTTTCCAGCTCCCGTGTCGCTCCCGCGCGGGCGACTCGGGCGGCAGCCCCAACACTAGCTACCACCACCTTCTTCCCC
Organism: Setaria italica; assembly: GCF_000263155.2. Lineage (NCBI taxonomy): Eukaryota > Viridiplantae > Streptophyta > Magnoliopsida > Poales > Poaceae > Setaria > Setaria italica. The sequence goes on along the minus strand of NC_028458.1, from coordinate 13,460,062 downwards.
ATCCTCACGGTCGCTGCCACCTTCTTCCCCGTAGGAAAGCCTCACGGCTTGCCAGGACAGCGGCGTCGAGGCCAATCAAGCAGCTACAGCCGCTCGCGCTCAGATCTGTGTGGGGATAGGGCATGTCCTACATACATCTATGGACCCGCCAAAAGGTTTGGACAGACCCAAATATGAGGCTGGACACCGAGACGCATCTGATATGGAGACCATGATGCAGGACGGTGTAATCTACATGGAAAGATAGGAACTAGTCAAGGATTATAAAAGTACTCATTGCAATAGTGTAGGTTTCTTCTAGTCGTATCCGATAGTATTCTTATAACCAAACGACCCGTAACCCTGCCCCTGACTATATAAGGCGAGGCAGAGACCCCCTCTAAAGCAATTCAATCCAACCAACACACAGGATATAGGATATTACGCAACCTAGCGGCCTGACACTGTCTAAATCGTGTGTCTACGTTTACCTTCAAGTTCCTGATCTTGACGACCCCACCAACCAAAACACTACCTTCGGCACCCCCCTCGGTAGGTTGCCGGGTCTAAACACCGACAGCTGGCGCGCCAGACAGGGGATCTCGCCGAGAATCCACTGGCTAACTCGATGGCACAAGTCATTATCAAGCCAATCATCGCGTTTGAAGTAGGCGCGACATTCGTCTTCAGCTCCTGAGTTTGCATCGCAGACGACAATGGATATTTCTTCCGCCACATTGCGCCAACCCCGGAGAAGAAGCAGCAAACCATGAAGCTCCAGCACCAAGCTCTGGCGGATCTCGTCAAGAATTTCAGCAAATTTTCAATTTCTAACCTAGTCAAAGACTAGGGGGACAAGTCCAAGTACAACTCAACTTTTTCTGCTAGTTTGCACGAGCCGGCACATAAGCCATCTTGCGATTCGGATTACCACCAGAGTCAATTCCCGTTCGGACTTCACAACACGACCACTGTTTATCAGGCGGTCCTGTCCAGATCACAATCCAATATCGATACGATCGAGAACCTCGACTACTACTCGGATCCGAACGAGGAGACTCTTTTATCAGGTCTGCAGTAGGGCATGGTAATCACATCAACTCCTCAAGGTAGATTCGCCTATTGGGCCAACATGAAGCCACCTGCTCTTGCCAAGGATGACGATTCGCACCTCATCGCCTACCTCGACACTCTCCGGTACCAGGAGGGAGCTCCTTTGTCGCCCATCTACGAGGAAGGCGGCACCATGGAGGTTATCACTTCAACCTCGGGAAGCTACTCTCCAGAGCGAGAACTCTTCATCATCATTGTTGGATAAGAGGGTGAAGAAGAAGAGTGACGAGACAAAAACCCGCGACATGAGCGTCACCCATATGACATCTCGTAGGATGAGCTCACCGCCAACGTTGTTGGAGAAGAGACCGAAGCTCAAAGAACTTAATAACGAGTAAGAAACGTCGCAAGAGCAGAGTGCCGCCGCCACCTTGCAGCGGATCTACCAATCCAGAACCTAGATACCGCCTTTGAAGCAGTTCAAATGTGTCACCATCGTACTCCTCTGGCTACAGTCGCATCTATTGATCTCATTACCCGTGCTTTACCCCAAAACAAGTACACTAGACAGTTGGCTAAACCTGCGGAACTCGCGTACGAACAACTCGATCAGCAGAATCCGATAGAGTCAGTCCAATGCTCCGCATCCCAGTGAAGTCAACATGGCAGCAGCCATAGAGACCCTCCGTCTAGACCAAGTCAACTCGTAGGCGCCAGACCAAGTCAAGGTAGAGTTGAAGGTAGTTGGGTACGACCCTCAGGAGGCCATGGCCACCGTGGGGCTAACTCAGAGCCTAAACGCCCAGTATAAGACCTCCACAACAAGATCAACGCCAGCTACGATGCCCGTACCATCATCGATGGATGGCATCGCGAGCACAAGCAAGAAGTCGAACACCTAGGGGATGATACTGACGGATTCCCCACCTTCTCCATATGTGTGAGGAGGACAACTCTACCCGAAAAGTTCAAGCCCCCTGGCATCACCAAGTACGATGGCAAGCAAGACCCAGTCCAATGGCTCCGATGCTATTTGTCGTCAGTACAATTAGCTGGGGGAAACGACAACACTAAAGTTGTCTACTTTTCCATCTGCATGGAGGTGGCGCCACTCACATGGCTCGAATCGTTGGACAAGAACTCTATCGACTCGTGGAAGGACCTCAATATGACGTTTACCAACAACTACGCGGGGGCAATGCAGCGTCTTGGCAACAAGATCGACTTGTCTCAGGTCAATCAACAAGAAGGCGAGACCCTGCGGAGCTATTTACATCGATACGTCGACAAGAAGGCCACAATCATGGATGTCACAGAGCACGACATCATCGACTGCTTCTAGAACGGCCTCCGCGACCGCTGGATGTTTCAAGACTTCGGTACAAGACGCCCCGCTGATGTCAAATCTCTCAATATGATCGCAAAGATGTGGGCAGATGAAGAAGATAGGGAGATCGAAAGGTTTGAGTCCAATCGCAATAAGGGCCTAAACAACAATAATCGGAACAATGGCCAACGCAACGACAAGCGCAACGATCGCCCCAACAATGACAATCGAAATAACTACTCAGGAAGTCAGAACCGCAAGCGCAAGCCAGACAATACTTTCACGGCAATCTCATAGTCATCCAAGAAAGATGGCGGCAAGAACCAAGATAGGCTCTCGTTTAACGAGCTTATGAAAAATTAGTGCCCATGGCACCCATACCACAAGCACTCTGCGTTAGATTGTTCCAGTCTACGCAGAGTCATGAAGGACCTGCCGGAGCCATTTGGCACCAAAGACAAGGGCAAGGATAAGGAAGACGAAGATGATGGTGACAATGGCAAGTCCCAGAAGCTCACTCTTCGAGAGATAATGTTCATTGAACCTGTGGTGCCAATGTTCCTCAAATGGTCCGAGGTGCCAGTTACCTTCTCCAGGAAGGACCAATGGACTAGTTGCTCAGGCTCAGGACGGTATCCCCTCATCCTGGACCCGGTTGTCACTGGCTCCAGACTTACCAAAGTACTCATCGACGGTGGCAGCAGTCTCAATGTCCTGTTTGCAAGGACACTAAAGAAGATGGGTCTCGACGTCACCGATATGCTCACCCCGACAAACTCTCCATTCTACGGGATTGTCCCGGGCAACGCGGCTGTACCCCTTGGATAGGTGGTTTTGCCAGTTACCTTTGGGATCAAAGAACACTACCGGACATGATACATCCAGTTTGAGGTGGCGGACTTCAAAACATCATACCACGCCATCCTCAAAAGACCAGCATTGGCTAAATTCATGGCCATCCCGCACTCTGTGTACTTAGTACTCAAGATTCCAGGACCCTAGGGAGTACTCTCCTTGCGCGGAGACTTGAGGTCTTACGACTATGACATAGAAGCCGTTGAGCTAGCAGCAACTACTCAAGTACCAAACTCAATGATGCAAGTTTTTGCCGCATCCAAGAAGCTATCCTCGTTAGAGCTCAAGATTCCAAAAAAGAAGTCGAGGGCAACTAAGGTCAAGCCAGCAAGTGAAGTAGACGTCAAAGCCATTGTCCTTGAGACTGGTGATAGGTACAAGACAGTCGTGATTGGCATAGGGCTGGATCCTAAATGGGAAAGCACACTCGTCAGCTTCCTCCGGGCCAACCGAGACATCTTCGCATGGAAACCAACGGACATGCCGGGGGTGCTCAGGGAGTTGATCTAGCACTCACTCAATGTGAATCCAAAAGCTATAACAAAAAAGTAATGCCTACGATGATTCGCCCAAGACAAAAGGGAAGCCATCAAGAAAGAGCTAGCCAAACTACTCGCAACCGGCTTCATAAAAGAAGTCTATCATCCAAAGTGGCTCGCCAATCCCATCCTGGTGCGAAAGAAAAACAACAATGAGTGGAGGATATTTGTCAACTACACAGACCTCAACAAGCACTATCCAAATTATCCCTTCGGGCTCCCTAGGATCGATCAAGTCATTGACTCCACAGCTGGATGTGCCCTCCTCTGTTTCCTCAATTGCTACTCGGGGTATCACCAGATAGCTCTTAAGGAGGAAGATCAGATCAAAACCGCATTCATCACCCCATACGGAGCTTTCTACTACATAACAATGTCTTTCGGGTTGAAAAACGCAGGCACTACGTATCAATGGGCAATCGAGGAGTGCATCAAGAAACAACTACACCGCAATGTCGAAGCGTACATGGATGACGTGGTCATAAAGACTAGAAATCCCGACAATTTGATTGCTGACCTAGAAGAGACCTTCGCTGCCTCCAAGAATTCCGGTGGAAGCTAAGACCGACAAAGTGCGTCTTTGGCGTGCCGTCCGGGAAACTACTCGATTTCATCATCAGTCACCGAGGAATTAAAGCAAACCTAGAGAAGATCTATGCCATCACTGATATGCATGCTCTATCAGGCATGAAGGATGTCCTGAAGCTGACTGGATGCATGGCGGCCATCAATAGATTCATCTCAAGGCTTGGAGAATGGAGCCTACCCTTCTTCAAACTACTCAAATGGCAAGACAAGTTTTAGTAGACCGAGGAGGCAGATCAAGCCCTACAACAATTGAAGAACTTCCTATCAAAGCCACCGGTCCTCACGGTGCCAAACCCGAACGAAGATCTGCTGCTCTACATTGCCGCAACTATTCATGTCGTCAGCACGGCAATTGTGGTCGAAAGACCTGAACCAGGCCATGTATACAAAGCATAAAGGCCCGTCTACTTCGTCAGCGAGATCCTATCGGACTCCAAGACTAGGTATCTATCGGTTCAGAAGCTACTCTATGCAATACTGCTCACCTCGTGGAAGCTACGACACTACTTCCCAGAATATAAGATCTCCGTTGTCACTGACTTCCATCTGGGAGAAATTCTGCACAATCGGGATGCAACAGGAATAATACCTAAGTAGGCGGTAGAACTGTTAGCATTGTCCCTAGAATTCAAGTCGAGGACTACAATCAAGTCCCAGGCCCTAGTCAATTTCATGGCCGAGTAGCGGGAGAATCAACTACCAATGCTAGCGGAGCGTCCAGAACATTGGGTCATGTATTTTGATGGATCACTCAAGCTCGAGGGCGCCAATGCAGGAGTAATTTTGATATCTCCCAAAGGCGAACAACTCAAGTACGGCTTGCAAATCTTCTGGGAAGTGTCCAATAACGAAGCTGAATACGAGGTGCTTCTCCACGGGCTCCGCCTGGCAGTCTCGCTAGGAATAAAGCGATTGTTTGTCTACGATGACTCATTGGTGGTGATCAATCATATCAACGACGAGTGGGACTGTCACAAGGAGAACATAGATGCGTACTGTCTAGAAGTACGCAAGCTAGAGAACAAATTCTCTGGTTTAGAGTTCCAGCATGTCATCCGTGACAACAACGTTGTTGTAGATGTCCTATCAAAGCTCAGATCTACTCACACTCAAGTTCTACTAGGGGTTTTCATCTATGATCTACATAAGCCATCCATAACAGATCTGGCACCATTAACAACCACTAATCGAGATCCTACCGCTCCAGATCGGGAGGTTACGAAGATCGATGTAGACTGGACTGCTCCCTTCATTGATTACATCAAAGAGCACAAGCTACATTCAGACAAGAAAGAGGTAGAACAAGTCTCACAACG